>NW_027283328.1:0-65722 GCF_046629955.1 Centroberyx affinis | reverse complement strand
TGAACTAGTTTGAACTTGGTCAGCTAGGCTAACTAGCTAACCTAGATAACTTAGTATGACTCGATTATATTTTTTCAGTTAGCAGCAGAGTGCTAGGCTTCATAATAATTAGCTTCCTCTTTCTTGTCTTTTTCACTGGGCTTCAGTCTAATGTTACTTAGCCAGACAAACTGCGGTTCTTTGGCGCCGCCCACTGAGGTTTAATTCAACCAATCAGATTATTTCTGCCTCACACATTTTGTCATGGGTTTCACATTGGAAGATAACTGTGAGGGAAAAGTACAGTTTTTGATTTTTGGAGGTACAGCTAGCTTTCAACTCTGGGTCTTAATTGGCCAACATGTCAAACCATGCTGAAATAGTTACAGTAAAGTCTACTTTCATTCCAAAATCAGATATCCACCATTTGACAATTACTCTACAAAAAGATTGATAACGCACAATTAAAACAAATGGTGGTAGTTTTTTTGTTTGACAGAATGAAAATACTCAGACTGGATTCTCTGGACTTTAAAGACATTTAATTAACTCAAACCGCAGCCCACTGTCCCAATACTAAAGCTTTGACTCTACAGTAGCTCTACCCAAATGAAGTCTCAATAAGTCCACAGCTGTTTCTATCTGTGCCTACTAAATACAGCCTACCATCACCAGAATAGATCAATACACTTATCCACATCACTCCAATTACTACAACTAAGTAGTAACAAGGAATCTGTAGTAACAACCTCTATTACTACCATGGAGTGTTTGCTAACACATTTAGTTGTTACAGTTGGTAGACAGATTAGCAACATGTCAGAAGTAGTAATATGATGTGGGACGGGAGTGGATGTGGAACCTGGACGCCGGCAAACTCAGAGATCAAGTCTGCAATAACAATAATAATAATAATAATAATAATAGTAGTAACATAGTAGCGCGGTAGCTTAGTAGTAGCTTTATTTTTTTCATTTTAAAAAATGTATTTGTTTAAAAGTTTGAAAGCGCTTACCAGAAAATAAATGCAATGATAAATAATAACCTTTTTCAATTTTCCAATTTTTCCAATCTTTGTTTTTATTTTAAAACTTTTTGTTTTCTTATTTGTTTAAAAGCGTTTCAAAGTGCTTACCAGAAAATAAATACTAGTAATAAAAAAATAACCATATTAACCATATGTGTATAGCACTTTTCAAAACAGTTTCAAAGTGCTTTACAGAAAATAAATGCAATGATAAATAATAATAAACTTTATTTGTATAGCACTTTTCAAAACAGTTTCAAAGTGCTTTACAGAAAATAGAAAATTCTAATAACAAAAATAACACAATAAAATAAGACCAAATAAAACCCAACAAAATAAACAATGAACCATTATCTCACAATTCTTTGCAATATCTTTGATTTTCATTATTAACAGCTAACGGCTTGATCTGGTTGAAGGCGTCCGGAGTTCCTGATCCTCCGTTGTCGACCCTGTTTACGATCAGCTGGTGCCGCAGGTTATTATGGGCTGTATTCAGTTTTTTTACTCTAGTTAAAGAGCCACAAGGATTATTTATATTGGGGCAAACTCCTTTCAGAACATGCAGGTTAATCTATGTGGTATTAAATACTGTAAAAAAAAAAATCTTTGTTGCTATGTAAAGGGTTACACGCCACTCTTCAATATGCTATCCTACATATACAGATACTCTCTGAATTAGTTCTTTTCTCCATTTTTCTCTCAGTCTGTCTTTATTCTCTTTCAGTCTCCTTGACATATTTTCTCTTGAAACACCCTATCTATGTTTTCACAGAAAAAAACAAAAGGATTCCGCATAAATTTCAATAAAATAAAGGATATTTAAGTTAAATTCAGCACGAAGGCTTTTGGCACCTTTTGTGAAAATGGGAGAGTAAGAGGAGCGTATGACAACGAAACGTACAAACACATCAAAATATAAATATGTACATACAAATAAAGATTTGATCTTTTGAAAATACTCGATCGTTCCATCCCTCTCCCCCTCATTTCTTCCAGCATTTCTTCCCCTCGTCTTCGTTACTCTCACCGTCACTCCATCCACAGACTACACGCATTTAGTTGTTTCATCTATCCATTTCTGCTACAAGAAGGATTGCGTGCAACCCTCTCGCGGTCCGCAGGGTCGACCTTTCACCCCTGTTCTCTTCCGCACACTCCTGGCTGAAGTTGCCCTGAAGAAATGACCTGGGATCAGCATCAGCGTTCCCAATAGAAGCCTCAAAGGGGAATTTCACTGAAACTAGTCACGTGCAATATTGACTACGGCAATTTTCAATTTGCAAGAGGCTGCAATGTTTTTCTTAAAGGGAAAAGTGTTTCAGACAGTTTCTGGCCGGAACAAAATAACTTTCCTATTGGGAATTTTCAGGAAATAAGGGTTCTTGCAGGATAATCTAAGATTCACTTGAAGGAGATATTTCATTTTGGTACGAATTTGTCATTTTCCAGCAAGCTCACCTCAACACAAGTCAAACTCCAACTCTATCTGCTCCTGAAAGATTTTCTTCTCAAGTAAAATATTGTGTTGGTCCTTGTATCATTTAACAGAAGTACAGTAATGTGATGCTATGAATTATGTGAGTGACATCACTACGGGCAGCCAGTCATGTTGATGGGTGACGGTTCATAAGCTCACATGATCGTATATGTGTCAAAACTAAAGATATCCAGAAATTAAAAACACAAAACTAGAGATATCCATTTACATCTACTACTGTGAAATGATGACCAAAAATTAAGACAAATTATGGTACTTTTTGAAGGATAATAGGTAACAAAAGGTTGAAAAAACTACTACTCAGCACTTTTACAGAGTGGATCCTTTATGTTTTAGAGATACTAAATGATGGTACTATGTTTTTTTAACCTGAAATCAGAAAAATACAGCATTTTAGAAAAGAGCTCTTCAAATGCGACACCAAAATGAAAAATCCCTTCAACAAAATTACGAAACTGATCCTCGATCAGAGACTTGGGGCAACTTCTTCCTCCGATCCTTGGATGTCACAGCTCCCGTTTGCAGCTACTTAGCAGCGGCCATTGTGTGTCCCTCCCAGAGCGCATTCACTTAAATTCAACCCGGGGACGCAAAATGGCGCGAGTCGAACCGACCCGACCCGACCCGACCCGACCCGACCCGCTCCTCTCAGTGGATCCTCGGTGCCGATCGGTCGTTGGTCGTCGTCTTCTTGAGCTTGACGCCTCGGCGGATGGCCACCAGAACGTCCTCCACCTCGCAACACTCTGTCTCCTCCAGGAGCTCCGGGAGAGGCCGGCGCTCCCACTCCGACACCCGGCCGCCGGGCTGCGGCGGCGGCGTGGGCGGGTCCGACCCCTCGCCCTGCGTCCGGGCGTCCCAGGGGCCGGTCTTGGGCGACGGCGGCCTGCCGCCGCCCGGTGAGAACGGGCCGAGCGGGCTCCGCGAGGCGTCGCCTTCCTCCGTCGCCGCCCTGCCGGGGAACCCCGGGCCGCCGCCCGGGAGCTCGGGCACGGTGGGCGTCTTCACGGGGATCATGGGGGGCTTGATGGGGATGGGGCCCAGGCCGAGGCCTCCCGAGGGCCGCCGCAGGTTGGGTTTGGAGGACGGCGTGCGTCGGATGGTGGCGACCCCCGGGGTGATGATGGCGGAGGGGTTGGAGGGCAAGCCGGCGGTGGAGGCGGGGCGTTTGGACTGGAACATGCGGCGGTAGGATTGGCCGATGTCGCTGTTCCTGGGGATGGTGGAAGATTTGTCGAAGTCTGAAGACTGCTGCTGCTCGCCCTCCTGGTCCGCTCCCATGGAGAAGTAATCACAGTCTGATACTGAGGGAGAGAGAGGAAACAGTTTCATAATGATCTTTATTATTAATTAAAACCAGTTTGCAACATTTTCACATTAAAATAATAAATCAACTGTGTATATTCACATCATCAGTCTGTGTTCAGGCCTAAATCCCCTGTTTGCCTGAAACTGCTTTTTTCAATGATTTTGGGACATTTTGGGGCATAAACCATTTCCTGTGGGCGTGTCTTATGGGCGGGGCCAGGTGTTGGGGAGGGAACTTAACCAGCTGAGGGGGAGGAGGGCTAACAAAACACTTCACGCTTCCAGGTGAAAGGTTCATATTGTAGCTTTAAACACTGATCTTTGTCTGTTGAAGTAGGTCTGACATGAAGGAGAGAGGAATAGAAGGGTTAAGTGTGTGTGTGTGTGTGTGTGTGTGTGTGTGTGTGTACCCTGTGAAGGGATGGTGTCCTCGGAGCAGCAGGGTGTGTTGGTCTGGCTGCTGTAGCCGCTGGACCCCTGCAGCGAGTCTCTGCTGGAGGCGTGGATGTCCAGCTGCAGGCTGCGGGCCAAGGCTCGGGCCAGCTCCTCATGGGCCTCCCTGTCCTCCTGCTGGGCCCCACACACACACACACACACACACACACACACACACACACACACACACACACACAGATGGGCATTCATATTATGTTTTTACAATCACACTCTCCCAGATTAAAATCCAACATACAGGAGTTGTGAGTCATGTGATTTTTGTTTCCAAGTGAACTTCTCCACTCTGGTTCAGTCCAAAGAAAACAAACTCTAGGTGTGATCGCATCCTAAATATTCTCTCATCACATCTGAAATATCAGTTTTTGGAACCAGCAGCCCACCTTGGCCGCTGAGTGGGTTCCTCTGACCCTCTGTGGCTCCTCCCCCGGTGTGGTGACATCAGCGCCCTGGTGGCCGCTGGGATCCGCGGTCTCCCTCCGGTCCTTGCTCCTCCTCAGGGTGTTGACCATGGGCTGGTCGTACGGGCCGGGCTTGGCCCAGTCCTGCAGAGAGAGCCGGATCAGAAGGGACTGTCTGTGCAGGCGGTTTACAGTCACAGTGTTGTCAGTGTAATCCACAGGCGGCTTTACCGTACACATATCACAGCCGTCGTGTGAAAACCTTGTAACTCTGCCTGAGGTGAAATACCTGTCATGACATCACTGATGGAGGCGGGGCCAGAGGTTCAGAGCTCATAGAAAGCAGAGCAAGAACCATTTTCTGCCCTGAGAAACGGATGCAGCAGGACTTAATTCAGAAAATGTTGAATATGCTATTCCACTATATAGAAGACTTATAACCATGTTCACAGCTCAAAAAAACTAATCTGATGCTGATTTCAGTTGAAGGATCACATGCTCTTGTAGAGGTTAAGACAGGTTCATTAAACCAGTGGTTCTCAACGTGGGGTCCGGGGACCGCCAGGGGTCCTTGAGGGGGTTCCAGGGGGTCCCCAGCAAATTGATGAATTGTTAAACATCATCATTATTTCATTTACAAGAAGTTAACACAATTAGAGAATGTAGAAGAATGACTGTTTCATAGTTTCTCTGTTATCTCTCTACCTGCAATACAGACAGTCATGGGATTCTGGACAAAATCAAATCTAACAATAAAAATATTCTCAGATTTGGGTCAGAGAGACAAAATCTCATCAAATGGGGGGTCTGTGGCTCTAATGTGGACTAAATTAGGGCCCTTGATATGAAAAAGGTTGAGAATCACTGCATTAAACCCTTTCAAACCAGATCAGTTAAAGTCAAAAGCACATGGTGGTCAAGCTAAAACCAAGGCTGTTTTTCTTTATCGATACGTAGGAGATACAAGGTTTTCACGATAGCAGAGATATACTGATGATGGACTGATGACCAAGATCAGTTAAAACACATATCAGTTGTTTAATCATCATTGTTTAATCTACTGACTCTCTCTCCACTCTTCCCTCAGTCTGACTTCACTTCATTCAGAAAACAGCAGCAAGGATTTTAACTGGTGCTGATCAAAGAGACTGCATTATTATTATTACAGTAAAAAACATTGTTATAGTAGAGAGCTGGTCAAAGCATGACCAGTGCTTCTTCTAAAGGGTTTGTAGTGTTGTGTGTGTGTTGTGTTTGAAGCTCTGTCTGTGGATCATGAAGCTGACAGACTCAAAGAGATGAGGAGATGAAATGAGACAAAACAGATGACTGGAAACTTTCATGTCTGCTGAGGAGAAAAAGTTATTTTCTTCCAAACGGGTAAGAAACTTAACAGAGCAGGAAGGGAGGAAGGAGGGGAAGAAACAAAGAATGAGAGAGGTAGGAAGGAGAGAAAGACAATGGATGAATGAAAAGACAAAAAAGGACAAGAGAAACATGCAAACAAAGGAAGAAATTAAGGATGGAAGGAGAGAAAGAACAGAAGAAGGGAAGGATAGAAAGCAGGAAGGAATGAGTGAAAAGGAAAGGAAGGGAGGAAACGAAAGGAAGGAAAAAGGTATTAAAAATAGGACGAAAAGATGTCACAAAGAAAACAAGAATCAAACAAACAAATGAAGGAGAGGAAGAAGGATGGAAGGTAAAAGAGGGAAGGATAGAAAAAAGGAAGGAAAGAAGCAGGGAAAAGGAAGAAAGGACGGAAGGAAGGAAAGAAGCAGGAAAAGGAAGGAAAGAAGGAAGCCATCGGGTGCAGAACGAGGATCAAACCTTCCAGGACGGGACTCTGGATGACGGGACCATCCCGGGCCCCAGGGGGCAGAGGGGCGGGAACTCTCCTGATAGGCCGGAGCCCGGACGAGACCACGCCCACACGGGGGAGACGGACGAATAGGAGGGCGAGGAGATGGGGGAGGTGGGTGAGGAGGAGGAGGAGGAGGAGGTGAAGTATGGAGGGAGGAGCAGGCCGTCCTGGGCCTGCAGCAGGTAGAGGGCAGCCTGAGGCTCGAAGCCGTTTGACAACTGAAGGTGAGCGAGGGAGGAAGAGGAGGAAATCAAAATCGATGACGATGGTTCTGACTGGTGAGAGACGTAAAAAACATGAAGATAATGCACAGGGATAAAATGAAAGGTGCTGTGTGAAGCGTTTTAATATTATGGAACTGTAATGCATTCACTTCAGAAAAAAGAAATTGCCCTGTTTCTCTGAATTAACGAGATAATTATCTCAGAATTCTGAGAAAAGTTTTCATGGGAAAAAATTATTCTGCTGTTTTTCTGAATGAATGACATATTTCAAAATCCCAACAGAAGCTCTCATTCCTACTTGAGAGCTCGATTTCATGGAGCAAACGTCCCGCCTGTTAAGTTTAATCCAGTTTTATTTTGCTTTTGGTTTGAAACATTGGGAGATACTCGTGTCTTTCAGTAATATAGATGGTATCGCAACTACTCCATCTCGTTAATTCAGAAAAACAGAGCAGAATTTTTTTTTTTCCATGAAAACTTTTCTCAGAATTCTGAGATAATTATCTTGTTAATTCAGAAAAACAGGGCTTTTTTTTTTTCTCAAGTGAATGCATTACGCTTCCATATAATATCGCTAAATCATACTACATTTGATTTGTACGGAAGAGCATTGGGGCCATTATAGGTGATTTTTTACCACAGCTGGGGGGACGGGGTAATATTCTGAGAAAAAACTAAGAAATTCGGAGATTAGAGTCAGAATATTACCCCCCTCCCTCCTGCTGCGGTAATAATAAATTCACCTACAATGGCCCTAATACTCTTCTGTAAATTTGAGACGTTAAAAATACGTTTAATTACGGTAAACAAACATGGAGCAATAGGAAGCAACGGGGCTTATGGGAAATGTAGTCTTAATGTGGAGAAACACTAGAACTAACAATACTACTGCAACAATCCACTCTTATTTGTTTACGGTCATTATACAGAGGAATCACTATTAATTTAATGATATATTGATATTTAAAATGCTTCACGTAGCACCTTTAAGTACAAAATAATGAAAGCAGAGGAGTGTCGGCCTCTGCACAGGAGGTGATGATGCTCGACCTGCCTGAAAACCTTGCAGTGTGTGTGTGTGTGTGTGTGTGTGTGTGTGTGTGTGTGTGTGTGTGTGTGTGTGTGTGTATACACCTGTGCATGACTGTGCTTGTCCAAATCCCCATGTCTAGGTCTGTTCATCTGTGTGTTTCTGCATATTCTTGTGTGTGTGTGTGTGTGTGTGTGTGTGTGTGTGTGTGTGTGCGTGCTCATGTGTGTGAATGTTCACCTGTTCCTGGTGTGTGGGTGAGGAAGAGGAGGAGGAGGAGGAGGAAGGCTCCTCACTGACAGGCTGAGCGCTCTTAGAGACGGACGATGGAGACACACACGACTGCAGCAGAGCCATGCAGAGCGCGCACACACACACACACACACACACACACACACACACACACAGACACACACACACACACACACACACACACACACACACACACACACACACACACACACACGCACAGTCAGCAGTTTGCAGAATGCAGAGGGCAGCCAAGAAAACGTCAGGTTAAGCAGAGAGAGAGGAAAAGACAGAGAGAAACAGACAAACAGAGAAAAAAAAGCAGAGGGAGCAGGTTATGACTGATGCTGCTGATTAATAAAAAAAGAAGATAAGTTGAAAGTAAATAAATCCGAAGCAGGAGAATCAGCCGGGAAGCGTGAAGTACACAGAACAGACCGAGCAGCTTGTCACTGCAGGTTTGTTGTTTTCAGAGTTAAAGGAAGCAGAAGCAGGTTCAGCAGATGGAGATGAGAAGCTGCAGGCTGAGAGCCGGGCGGCAGGTAGGAGATGTTTTCCAAAATGTCGTAGATCTACTCTGGGAAATCGTTCATCATCATTCAATATTTCTGAAGTATAGAACATCCGGTCTGTACAAGTGTTACCGCTTTGACTCCAGTTACCCGCTGTCCTTGAAAAAGTCTCATTTGTTTACATTTTTTGCTCTCATTTTGTAAGAATAAGCATCGCCTGTATCTCATTGTGGAATGAATCTCTTAATATTGAGGTTATAAATATGTTTACATGCACACTAATAATAATTTGATGCCAACCTGATTAAGCCAATACTCCCACTATTGAAACTGCCATGTGAACTCATTTATCTGATTGCTTTAATCAGAGTTACTGAACCTCAATCTTTCTATTTATCGAGGATGTAAACACCTCAGCAAACATCTTTTGACTTTTTCAAACTGCACAGGTCAAAGGTCATCAGACGCAGTAACCCGGATGTTGTATTTATTTGCATTCATGTTGTATTTATCAAAAATGAATCCATGTAAACCAGGCAGTTAGTAGTAATCGTACTGGTGTGCATGTATTCATACTCCATGTAGATGAGCAGCTGTGCAGGTAATTTCTGACTGATATTATTCCACTCTTCTTTACGGTCCTCTATGTTATGAACAGTGATTTTTCCCCTCGGTGCTGCCCATCTCCATCGCCTCAAAATCACCCGAAGAAGAAAAGCCGTGTTATGAGCAGCAGAAGAAGAGTCAGGCTTATGTGAAGTGTTTGTATCCTAGAAGAGGTTCCTGTATGTTTCCATGTGAAGGAGCGCTCAGTTCATACAGTGTGTTACAGGAGAACACCGGTGTCACTTTAGGGTTTTTCTTGTCTCTATTAACGGCCATGAAGAGTCTGAATGCAACACTGAATGACTGTCTGTCCTGCTGCAGGTGTGAAGTCATACTCTACTGAAGATCAAAATCAAAATAAAGACATGCACATCCAAAAGATTGGTGCTGGATGAAAGAAAACATCAAGGGAAACACAACAGAAGATCCACACACAGAAATGGAGAAACAAAGCAGTTCTTCCCCTGTGAACAGATCGTTTGCCTCTTCACTGCCACCAGGAGAACGTAACAGTGCACAGTAATGGAAAAAGTGAAAATAGTCCCATTAAACTCAACTACAATTTATAACCTCCTTGTCTCCTCTCCTCTCCTCCTCTCCTTTCCTCTCCTCATCTTCTCTCCTTGTCTCCTGTCCTCTCCTTGTCTCCTCTCTTCCTCTCATCTCTTCTCCTTGTCTCCTCTCCTTTCCTCTCCTTGTCTCCTCTCCTCTCTTCCTCTCCTTTCCTCTCCTCTCCACTCTCCTCCTCTCCTCTCCTCTCATCTCTTCTCCTTGTCTCCTCTCCTTTCCTCTCCTTGTCTCCTTTCCTCTCCTCTCCTCCTCTCCTCTCCTTGTCTCCTCTCCTTTCCTCTCTTTCCTCTCCTCTCCTCTCCTCCCATCTCTTCTCCTTGTCTCCTCTCCTTTCCTCTCCTCCCCTCCTCTCCTCTCTGCTCTCCTCTCCTTGCCTCCTCTCCTCCTCTCCTTGTCTCCTCTCCTCTCCTCTCTCTCCTCTCCTCTCCTCTCCTCTCTTCTCTGCTCTCCTCCTGTCCTTTCCTCTCCTTGCCTCCTCTCCTCTCCTCTCCTCTCTCCTCTCTGCTCTCCTCCTGTCCTTTTCTCTCCTTGCCTCCTCTCCTCCTCTCCTTGTCTCCTCTCCCCCCCTCTCCTCTCCTCCTCTCCTCTCTGCTCTCCTCCTGTCCTTTCCTCTCCTTGCCTCCTCTCCTCCTCTCCTTGTCTCCTCTCCTCTCCTCTCCTCCATGGTGGGACACACAAACACACAACCGCTCTCCAATTATAGTAGTGGGATAAGTAGCTGCATAATAAAGTCATGTTTAATAAAAACTGCAAACCACCTGCTGTTCAACATGATGGATTAATGAGTCAGTGCAGCAGTTTGAGTCTTCACTGTTTTAATGTATTGTTGAAACTACGGGAGCCTGTGAGTTCAAACCTGCAGCAGAGCAGACAGCAGGAGCTTCAGACTGTGGAAATACATCGATGCGTTTCTACTGTTCACAGCAGAGGTCATGTGACTGCGGCGATAAAAAACAGCAGAACGACTCCGGTGTTCTCTCCCTGCGGCCCGCCCCCGGCCCCCGAGCCGCAGCTTGGTGAACCCTGTGGGGAGCGCCAGCAGGGCGCCTGGCTGCATCTGTCGCTCTGGCAGCGAAGGCAGCCGGGGTGAGTCAGCAAACACTGGAGCTCACACACACACACACTGGAGCTCACACACACACACACACACACACACACACAAACACACACACACACAGAGGAGCTGCTGCTTCTGGCTAATGAACGCACGGTAACCTAGCAACCAGGAGGATTCTCTGACCGCATTGGTGGGAGAGAGAGTGGATTAGAGTACAATGGCGAGGATCGTGTGTGTGTGTGTGTGTGTGTGTGTGTGTGTGTGTGTGTGTGTGTGTGTGGTGTGTGTGTGTGTGTGTGTGTGTGTGTGTGTGTGCACATTTCCACGCCCTTACCTGCCTCAACTGGCACAGATGAACACACTATTTATGTCAAAGTGTTTTTATGAGGAGAATGTCGTCGTCGTCGGGTGAAAATATGAATTTTCATATTTTAACATAAATGGAGGTTTTACATTCTCCTCTATATGTTGAGGCAGTTTTAAAACCGGTAAGTTTTAAAAAAAGAAGGAAAGAAAAATGTCTTGTTATAAAGCTAAAAATAAGGCTGTTTGTCTTAGTAAGTGAAAAGTTGACATTTTGGAGATATGACGTTTTCACCTGACATTCAAACACCTCTTTGTGTTTGAATGTGGTCACTAGCACAGGTATGATGCGTCACTTGACATGTATGTTGTGTTGTCAATAACATGTTAATGACATGTTTTGTGTGTAAGTGTCAAGTTGTAATCGATACAAAAAATAGAAAAACAATTGGTAGAGCTTAGAAAAAGGATCCTGGCAAGTTTTTTTTTTTTCACCTGCTCATATGTCAACATGGTGAGATAAAAATAAGAGAAACAAAAATTTGGTAGATTTTCTAAAAAAGAATACTGGCAAAAAAAATTCACCTGTCGGTAAGTCAATATATAGTGAGATAAAAACAGGAGAAAAAAAAGGCTAAATTTAGAGAAAGGATTGTGTTTCTGCTGCTCTAAAGTCAACATGAGGAGAAAAAAACTTTACATTTAGAAAACAATCCTGCTTAAATATTGTTTGGCTCCTTCTGATTGGAATAAGTTTCCTGTAAATATCCGTTCTCTGTCATCATTTTACTTATTTAAAATTCTTTTGTTTTCTCATGTTTCTCATCTTGCCTGATGTTTTCAGTAATGCCATCACTGTTCCTTTATTTCCTTTATTTATAGACTGATCCTTTTGTTTTATACTGATTGTGTCTAGTCTACGGTTGTAACTCTCTCTTTTTTCTCTTTCTTTTGTTATTTAGTTTGTTGTTTGTTTGGTTGTTCTCAAGGGGTTTATCCTGATATAATACATTTCTCTCTTTTCATTCACTGACATTAACACAGGAGAAAAAAAAATAGAAATTAGATATTTGGATCTGCAAAAAGAATCTGAATGTTTTATTCTCTTGCCTCTCAGGGCTTCTGTACCGGACAGATGATAACTTAAAATATCCAGCAGTGAGTTTTCCCATCCTACCTCACATGAACTCACATGAACGACCCGTGACTCCGCCCCCCCGCTTACCTGGCAGGTTTCGGGCGGCATGGGCGAGGGGGACTTGGACTGGTAGGCGTCCTGGGAGATGAAGCCGGAGTCGTGGGACGAGACGGAGGAGAGGCGGGCCGGGGTCTGCTGGGGCAGGGCGGAGGAGGAGGAGGAGGAGGCCCGGTACCGGAAGTGAGAGGTGGGCGAGTGACAGTGAGAGCCGCTGGAGCGAGAGTCACTGCTGTTCACGCTGTTCAGACTGCTGCGGGGGGGAGGGGGGGGGGGGAGAGAGGGGGAGGGAGGGAGGGGGAGAGGGAGGGAGAGGGAGGGGGGAGAGAGGGGAGAGAGGGGGAGAGAGAGGGAGGGAGGGAGGGAGAGGGAGGGAGGGAGAGGGAGGGAAGGAGAGAAAGAGGGAGAGGGAGGGAGGGAGAAGGAGAGAGAAAGAAAGGGAGGGAGGGAGGGGGAGAGAGGGAGGGGGGAGAGAGAGAGACAGAGGGAGGGAGAGAGAGAGAGGAAAAAGTGTGAGTGTGTGTTTTGTCAATTATTATGGGGGAAATGTGTTTAATAAATAACAAATAGACCAATTTATAGCGATATAATAAGTTTCACTTTGTTTTCTATTGCCTTTTTTACTGGGAACTGTGCAATACTTTGTTTAGTAAGATAAAAACAGATATTGATTTTGTAAATATGGATGATGCACAAAGATTGAGTTGGCTGTTCGCTTATGAAACATTTAGATGAGCTAGTTACCTGGAGAAAGCCTGGGAGAGGAGAAGAAAATCTCTTTATCAAGATAAACTGGAAGTTTGTAGCAGTTCTTTTCAGTTTCATTTGAAACCTATCATTTCAAATATGTTATTTGAAAGAATATGGTAGTACTTATTTACTTTTTTTTTTTTTGCTCTTATATGTATCACCGGAAGATGTATGTTTTGTAAAATGGTGGTGTCCTGTAATTAACTATAACTATAACTATGTAACTAACTATAGCCTGACAACATACTTGTAGAATCAATAAGTGCTTGAGGTTTGACATAATAATAATCTCATTTTCTTCAAGATGAACACAAACCTCCAGGTGAAATGCATTTTTTTTAGGGGGATACAAATTTTGACACAACACCGACTACTGCTCATATCCTGGTTAAGCTCTGGTTCAGGTTGAGCTGTTGTTGTTGTTGTTGAACAGCTGCAGCCTCCTCTGCTTCTAACACAAGGGAAACACATGATGCTCCTCCAGAAGAGGGTGAGGGCCACATGTGAAACATTTATTTGAGTTTGAGTTATTTGAGTAAGATTGTCAGATTTGTATGAATAAAGTCAGATTTCTGAGCATAAACTCAGAAAATTCTGAGTTGAATTCTGAGATTAAAGTCAGAATTCAGAGTTTTTCATGTGGCCCTAAACCTCTTCTGCATGATTCAGACAGGAATAACAATAGTACATACTGCTCACTGCCATTCAGTTTTTAACTGTCACTTCTACACATCTCAGAGTACTAACATATGCCAAATACTGGGAAAAAAATGTGATTCTCCATTTAATCAACAAATACAAAAATCAGAAATGAGAAACATCCATCTGAAGTCATTTCCAGGCTGCAGTGCTGGCTGTGGCCCACAGGGGGCAGCAGAGGACAGACAGGAGTGTTTGTTTGCAGAAACCAACCTGCACATGCTGGACTTCCTGGATACGGTGGTGCTCGGCGACGAGGGCGGAGTCTGATAAGACCAGGTGCACTCTGACCCCTTCAGGTCCACAATGACCTGGAGAGAGAGAGAGAGAGAGAGAGAGGGAGGGAGAGAGAGAGAGAGAGAGAGAGATGAACATGGGTATTCATTTATTTCGATGGAAATAGAATCTAAGTGAAGAGACAGTCAGTGCAGATTTTTTACATCTTTAAATTCGACCATTTTCTTGCCCAAAAATTCTGTGTTTTCTTCTCATCAGGATGGAAAAGCCTTTGAAACATTTAGAGCATCATGGGACACTAAAACTCTCCACTGAAACCCAGGATATTATTATCATTATCATTTTTATCATTATTACTCTTATTCATGCATAGACCTGTGTGGAATCTGATCAAAATGTTGCATTAGAATCAATTAAAGGGCTTCCCAGAGACCAGCGGTTCTCAACCTGGGGATCGAAACCCACAAGGGGGGTCGCGAGATCATTTCGGGGGGGTCACAAGATGATTTATGGGATAGGGGAAAAAAATCCATTTCTACTATGAAAATGTATTGTTATGTGTAGTTTTTTCTCTAATTTTTTGCATTTTTTTGTGGAAAACTGAACAGTTTTCAGCCTCCTCTGATGATTAAAACAAGCTGAAAAAGGAAAATCATTCTTTACATCTTTCTTTCTCATCACATCTAGTTGTTTTAAGAGGCCATGATCCAAAACGGTTGAGAGCGACTGCCATAGACAACCGGTGGAGTATTGATCAGTATTGATTCTCCAATAAATAAGTCATTAATCAAACTGCATCATATCCATCATATCAGAGGTGGACGACACTGACCGATATTTTTCTGTAAAAGGCCAATGTCGGCTCAAAATATTGACCTAACATAAAACAGAAATAGAATAGAAAGTGAAATAGAATTAGAATACGACTGGACTGGACCGGATGTGATGTGATCAGGGGGAGGGGGGGGGGGGGGGGGGGGGCACCTGTTCACTGGAGGCCGGCAGCTTGTGAGGATCCATGGTCAGAGTCTTCAGGTCGTCCGTCAGAGTCTGCAGGTGAGTGATCTCCCCCAGCATGGACATCTCCTCCTCCTGACACACACACACACACACATGCACACACACACACACACACACACACACACACATGCACACACACACACACACACACACACACACATGCACACACACACACACACACACACACACACAAACACACACACACACACACACATCAGACTGAGACACACAGCCTGTCCACACCAGACAGCAGAGACAAACCAGCAGGAAAAACTCCCAAACTGTGCAGATGTTTCAGGGTTATTGTCTTGAGAGTGAACATTGTCACAGTCCAACTGTCTGTCATAGCTGTCATAGAGAATCGGCTATTGTGATTGGCTGTCTAGACTTTGGGGGCGGGCGTAATATAGGCAAGAGGGAAGTGAAGTGCCTGCCGGATGTTTACAAGTTCTTTCTGGTACCAGGCAGCGCTCCGTAACCTGTAACCTGTGGTCTTTTCTAACTGGTGGACTTGGGACGGATGAGGTGTGGTGTGGTGTGGTGTGGTGGTGGGTGTGGTGGAGGAGGAGGAGGAGAAGGAGGAGGAGGAGGAGGAGGTGATGATGTCACTGACCACGACGGGCCGCAGCATGGAGACGAAGCAGCAGAAGCGGCTCCTCTCCTCCACCAGCGCCTTCCTCACCGCCTGCTTCTCCGTCTCCTCCAGCAGCAGGTACTTATCACTGACGTCCTGCATGGCACTGTCCAGCTGGGGCTGCAGGTCGCCACGGCCTGCACACACACACACACACACACACACACACACACACACACACACACACACACACAGAATGACATCATCATCAACAATATGTCATCATAATCTGCATTTTTCCCAAACTCTCCTCTTTCTCTGAAGTGTGAGATTTGCAGCCACCAACATTTTTTCCGGCACCGTTTGAAAGAAATATTCCTTGACTGTTTTGATAAAGTGAAAAAAGAAGAGGCTCATTTCAAAACACTATTCAGTATATCAATTTTCAAATAAAAAAATATAATAATAGTAATTAACTTTATTTATATAGTGCTTATCCAAGAGCAGACTTTACAAAGCGCTTTAGAAAAAGGCAACAAACAGTAACATGTATAAAAAGGAGATAAAAAGTCAAAGAAAATTGCTAAAAAAAATGATAATAATAATAACAACATAATATTAAAAAGAGGGAAACATAAAAAACCCCAAAATACATGAAATCAAGTCCATGAAAGTGTGTTTTAAGAACTGACTTAAAACACATTAATCACATCACTTCCTTACTGACAAAAACCCAAAGACTTTTTTTTTTTTTTGCAATATTAAGAAAATGTTTATCAAAATGTGTAGTTTCCATTCAGCTTTTCTAAATCAATAGATCATTAATTCAGATAAATATACTGGAATGGAAACCCAGCTGATGAGAGACAGAGAGAGAGAGAGAGAGAGAGAGAGAGGAATAAAGAGCTGGGACATCTCTTCAGTTTCAGCAGAAGTTTCTTTACATGGGAACAAACTGAGCTTTCAAACACTTAATGGCTTCAAAACAACATTTCCCACAAACCATCAAACCACACTAAAGACTGAGGAGTTTCACTGCAAAACCAGATATCCTCCTTTTTAAAAAAAATATGAGAAAAAGAAAACAACTGCTGGCATGAAAGTAAAACTCTATATGGATTATGAGTGAAGTTATTAAGTATTTTAAGACCTTTGCGCTCAAAAGAATCACATTTTAGATTATATAGTTGTACTTTTGACATTGTGAGCAATGAGCTTCAGGTGGCATTTATTTTTCTTCATTCAGTCTCATCCTTATTTTTATCTTTAAACAATCTAAGAAGATTAAGAGAAATCATAAATCCTGATGTTCTTGATGAAAGATTAATTAACTGTTTTTTCCATTTTACAACAATCCACATCATCCTCACCTTAGGAGAAATAAAATCCCCTCTACCTCTCTCCTTAGCTTTTATTTCTCTTATTTCTTTTCCAAACAATTCTCTTTCACGTGACCATTTTCTGACCTTTGACCTCCTTACTGTTACCTGTGTACTTACTATCAAACCAGGTTTCTAAGTAAGATCGTCAGTCACAGTGGATCCTGTTTCCTGGTAAATGAAATGCTTGGACATGTAGGAACTGAAGCTTATTCTGTAACTCGCTGCAGATAAGAGCAGCAACTAAACGCCTGAAATGCAAAAGGCACACAGAAAAATAAAGGTGCTGAAAATGGTTATTCGGAGTGATGCCATAGAAGAGGGGGGTTATAATTTGAGAAGAAAGTTTAATTTTAAAAAAAACTCTGTGTTCACACCACTATGAAGAGTATGTGTATTTCAATCTGTGGGGTGAATTTGTGGAATGGTTTGGATGTGGAGTAAAAACAAAGTACAAACATACGGTAAATAAATTCAAGAAGATATAAAAAAAAATATTTTTAAGAGGTATATGGATGAGGAAGGGTTGTGTTAAAGGTTTAGTTTCATTTTATTGACATCGGGTGGATATTTGGGTTGAACTTAGAATTGGCATAGTTGTTTATAAATTGTATAGAAGAGTTTATGGATGAGTAGTTGAGAAAGGGGTAGGAAAAAAATAAGTGTATGCTTCTTACTACTCCTTTTCGAACATGTAATATTTAATTTGTGTTGTTTATGTGAATTTGTTTATTGAGTTTGTTGTATAGGTTTATTGTTTATTTCATCTTGTTGTTATTCTTGTTTTGTTTTTTTGTTTTTTTTATTTTTTACATGTTCGAAATAAAAATTAATCAATCAATCAATCAAAAGAACCATTTCTGCTTTTCTTAGACACCTGCATTGTGTTTTTGTTTATCTGCCCTTGTATAGCCTCATTTGCAATAGCACAATATATACTATGGAGGGGTTTGGTTATTTTCCACATTTATGACATCACGCATCATCCAATAACTAAGAATTTCAGAATCTTTCAAAAACGTATATTAAAAGTTTATGATGGTTCTTTGGGATATTAAAAGGTTCTTGAAAGGTTCTTTGTGGAGCCAGAAATGGTTCTTCCACAGCATCACTCCAAAGAACCATTTTCGGTTCCGGTTCGCACCTTTTATTTATCTTTCTGTGTGCAGCTGAACAGGATTTATCTTCAGGGAGATCGAGTACGGAGAGAAACAGACTGACAGTCCAGCAGAAACCGCCTCAGATCCACCGACTCTGTCACATCTCATCCGTCTGGGACCTTCAACACATTCCAGCAGCTACTCTGTGATGAAGTGTGGAAATTCACTTTTTTTTTCTTGGTGAACCCACTTTCCCCTCAACCTGCCTCATCTGCTTCTACTGCAGTTAAGTGATTTCCTACATTTCCCAGAATGCCTTTCAACAACCCCACAGAGAACGGGCGTGAACTTGTTGCATTCAGCTGATGTGGGGAGAGAGAGAAAACCCTCAACCTGTCTCTCTGCTGCAGTGCATTCTGGTCTCTTTCCTGCTCCTGTGGGTGGAGAAACTGGTCTCTCTCTCTCCTCTTCTCCGATGGATCTCTCCCTGTATGAGTGTTGAACGTCTCTTGGTGCAAAATGGCGGCTCTAGAAAGAAGCCCCTCGCTCTTTGATTCTGAGGGAGTGACACCAGAACCTGACGTTTACCGCTGAGGTTTTACATCCTGAAACATTTTCTCATATCAAACTCCACTGGAGATATCTGGAAATGCAAGGTACATCAGGCAGTAGCTGTGTTTTTTAGCAGTGTTAAAGTGTTTTCGGGTGGATTTTTCCTTTAAGGCAGTGTTTTGGTAATCTCCTCTGTTCTGCAGGGGAGAGACATAAACATGCAATTAAAGTTCTTTATTTCTCTAGTGAGAGCCAGGGGCTGCTTCTGTGGTCGGCCGATAGATGGGAGAGCTCTCTCTCTCTCTCTCTCTCTCTCTCTCTCTCTCTCTCTCTCTCTCTCTCTCTCTCTCTCTCTCTCTCTGTTATTTTTCCAGGGAAAGTGTTCAGTGATAAAGAAAGAGAGAGAGAGAGAGAAAGAGAGAGAGAGAGAGTTGCTTCAAGGGACGGGAATGTAATGTCTGGTTTCCCACAAAATTCAACCAATATGACGCCAGGGGCAGAAGATCACTTTCACATTCTGTGTCTGTCTCACTCTCTCTCTTTTCTCTTTCTCTATTCTCTCTCTTTCTCTCCAACTCTGCATCTCTCTCTCTCTCTCTCTCACATTCCCACTCTCCCTTTCTCTCTCTCTCTCTTTTAATCCTCCCCTCCAGGATTGTCTACCTCTTTCTCTCCATCAACCTCTCCCTGTTTCTCCCTCTATTTCTCTTCTTCCCCATCTTCGTTTTGTTCTCTTTCCCTCTCTTTATCCTTTTCTCTCATCTCTCTCTCTTTCCCCATCTGCCTCTCTTTCTATCTCTCCCTCCCTCCATCTCTCATTACGTACATTCATAGCAATGCAAAGGTAATTCCTGTTTTCGCTTTTCTTCTTTAGATTTGTCTCTCTCTCTCTACATCTCCCTCTTTCCATCTCCTTCTCCTTCTCTTTTTCCCTCCCTTCTTCATTCCTTTCCTCTCTCATTACATTCATACCAATCCAATAGAAGTTCCCCCATCATTTTTCCTTCTTCCATCTCTCTCCGTCTCTCTCTCTTTCCCTCCCTCCCTCACGACACTCACAGCAGAGCAGTGGGAGTTTCCTCTGGTTCTGTAATGACAGTCTGACTGAAGCGGTCCAGCCACATCTGAGGTTCCTCAGGGGTCGATCCTGGGTCCTGTTTATTTTGTCTTAAAGGCTCAATTCAAAGCTGGAAACCATCGGCTCCTTTGTCGGCGGGAACAACAAGCTCTTGTTTCCAATCATAATAAGCCTCTTTTGTTTTATGATGCGTCAAACTGGAACTACTTGTTCTGAAGGGGAAAGACTTGTTTTTTGTTTACTTGTGGTTCTTTGTAGCTCAATTGGTACAATGTGGAATTAACACTGCTGGGGTTAGGGGTTTTATTCCCTGTGTAGCTCAGTGGGTACAGTAAGGCATTAACACTTGGACCCCCCATGCTAAAAAATTTACCCAGTGTACCCAAAAATGCGCCCATGGTTCTGCAAGTCGCTCTGGATAAATGTGATAAATGTGTCAATTGACAAGCATACTGTACCAGGTTATACTATGCTGTGTTATGCTATTATGCGATTATATGCTGTTATGTTATGTTGTGCTATCTTATGTTATGCCATGTTAGTGTGTTATGTTATGTAATCATATCTTACGTTAGCCTTTGCTATGCTAGCCTGTTAATGTTATGTTAACATATGTTATATTATGTTATATATCTCTTACCACTCAAAGAGAACAACACTGCCTTTTGTTTATTTACAAAGCCTTACGTGGCAAGCTACCATTGTATTTGTCTTCACTTTTAAGCTTCATTGCTATCAGACACGTTCGCAGACATACATTAGACTGGACATTCCACGTATGAACACAGAGTCAGGAAAGACCACTTTCACCTTTTATGCTCCTAACAGATGGAACAGGCTTCAGGTCTCACTCAAAGTGGACCGACTTGTCTCCATAGAGACGTTTAGGCTGCTGCTGGATGATGCATTATAAAGGGATTGCTCTTGTTTCTCTTAGTTTTCTTATTTTGTCTGCATGTGGATTGTCTGGAAATAACTCGTCGTGAATTTTGTTTGTTTTGTTTTCTTGTTGTTATGTACACAGGTCTCTCTTGAAAACGAGATCTCGATCTCAATGGGACTTACCTGTTTAAATAAAGGAATTGGAATTGGAATATTATGTTGTGTTGTGTTATGCTATGTTATGGCCTATGTTATGCTAGCTGGTTATGTTAATGCTATGTTGCGTTGTCATGTCATGTCATGCTATGTTGCATAGCATGCATAGCATAGCATGCTATGCTATATTAATGCTATGTCAATGCTATGTTAATGCTAATGCAAGCCGGGAACAACATTCCTTCAGAGTTTTTTTGTCAAACGTGACTCTGGTCTTGTTGAACATTGCTGTGTTCTGACTCTCGACCCTCAAACAAATGTGAGTCACACACATCAGTCACAAACATCAAAATACTTGGGAAAATATTTTAGCTGACCAAAGTGGGCTGGATGTGATTTGGTGTGGGAGAACACTGAAGGGTGTCAGGAAAACAGAATGTGACTGAGGGTTTAATGACAATCTGCTCAAAAATCTACATCAAGTGTTCAGAGGCGGTGGAGCGGTGAGACTGGAACCACTGGACCGGCTTCACATCAAAACCAAACACTGGTGGTTTGGCCTCTTGTTCGGTCTAATCGTGTGACAAAATGAAGTTTAGAGAAGATTTATCTTGTCTATTTAACAGACTCATGTCAGCATATTTAATGAGAAAAGATCTTACAACACCGATTGTTAATGTTGCTAGTTCCAAGATAATTCACTGGTTTTGCGTTAAAGTTAATGAAGTTATTTTAAAAATAAGTTTCTTGTTTCAAGATTTTTCTTGTTTCATCATTATTTCTTGAAACAAGTCAGTTTGTTTTTCAACCACAAAAATATCTGCTAGAACAATAAGATTACTTCCTTTACATTTTACATTTCAATCATTTAGCTGACACTCTTACCCAGAGCAATAATGACTAGCAACAGAAAAATAAGCTTCATCACCAACATTTACAAGCAACCGACAGTAAGGAGGTCAGAGGTCAGAGGTCACTGCAACATGACAACAGATGTATCAAATAATCCTGTGTCAGGTGGGTGAGTGGGGAAAATAACTTACCAAACACATCGGCTGGACAGAGCAGAGCATGATGGGACGCCACATGGTGGAAGGGAGGCAGTTGGTTGGAGAAAAGAGAGAGAGAAACATCAGTGTTGTGATTTTACAGCCAACTGAAGAGAGAGTCTAAACAGTTTTCCTATGTGAGTTAAAATCACTACAAATCATATAGTAGCTCCATGCTAACACTTTAGCATACACTATATAGGCCACTAACATTGTCCAACTGACTTTGTAGAAAGAAAAAGTTGATAATGTTTTTTTTTATTATATGGCCTTTAGATTCATAATTCAAAAATGAAATATCCTTAACTTTACAATAAGGGTCACTAAGTTAAGGGTTAGTTAATGCTTAATAAGCATTAACTAACCCTTAATTAACAGTTAACTAATGTGTGTTCATGTTAACTAACGTATTAAATTATACATTATTTAATAGTCATCTTTATAAACTATTAAATAATGTATAAATTAATACCTTAATTAAGGGTTAGTTAATGCTTATTAAGCTTAACTTATTGACCCTTACTGTAAAGTGTTACCCTCATTTTTGAAATAATGCTGTGATCGTATCATTCAACACAGCATGGAGCACCAGAGCCAATGATCTACCGGGGACACGTGGATGATCTTGGTGTCTGTGGTCTCATCAACACAATCTTCTGAACAGTTACTGAACTCCATGACACTGTAGAGAGAGTTTCAAACCTTTCTTGGCCTTCTTCTGTAGCTTCAGAGTGTCTGAGGATTTCTTCTTGATCTCCTGACGGGCCTTCTTGTACTCTGTGGAGGGAGACACACACACACATGTGCATGAGAACACACACACACACACACACACACACAAACACACACACATAGATGAAAACACAGTGAGAAACATGCGCATACACAAATGTACGGAGTCAAAAACACACACACATGCAGGAAATCACACACACCCACAATCACACACATAGACTCATAGAATATACCATGTGCGTACGTGCACAAAAACACACACACACACACACATACAGACACACACACCCATAAACACACCCATGCACGCACACGTCCATTTATGTGCGTCTGTACATGAAAGTCTGATTGTGTGTGTGTGTGTGTGCGTGTGTGTGTGTGTGTACCTTTGGCGTGGTCTTTGTCCAGGGTGTTGGCTACTCTCTTCCACTCCTCCATCTGCTCCTGTAGAGGGTTGATCAGACAGTCCAGAAACACCCTGCAAACACACACACACACACACACACACACACACACACACACACACACTGTTAGAGCCAGTCAGATGTATTCTCTGTCTAAGAGCTGAGGAGAGGCAAAAAGCGACATAACGGAGAAAGGAAACATGGGAAGCTGCAGCCGGAAGAGGGAAAGGAGGACGAAGAGGAGGGAGGAGGAGCAGGTTGCCATGGAGAGCTGGGAGGAGATCATACACCTGTTCATTACACACACACACACACACACACACACACACACACACACAAACACACACACACACAGATCTACTCACATGGAGAACTGGCGGAGTTTGGCCTCGATGCTGCGATGCCTCATGCACATCCTGGTGAGGGCCGAGCCGATGTCCCTGGTCCCTCCTGACAACACACACACACACACACACACACACACACACACACACACACACACACACACACGCACACACAGGGAGAAAGGACAATCTGTCAGTCAGTCTGTCTCTGTCTGTTGGCAGAGAAAACAGCTAGGTGTCACTGTAAGTTTTTCGATACCAGTACAGGTTCAGACCCCTGAAAATCGCTACCAGTATTTTTTTTTTTGTGTCTCATATGTTCATGCCATATCATGCTATATTTCTAACTGGAACCAGACTACTATGCTACACCAAATTCCTCTGTACAAAATCCAGTAAACAAGTTCACATTGACATTTCCCATGCTCTATCTGAGGTGAATAAAGACTGAACAAGACAGCAGTCAACATGTCGTCCCCAACAAATGAGGCAGTGAGCCTCACGACCAATCAGTAACGAGCACAGTATGTTGCCTTGATTTGAGCGCCCATCCTTCGGCCAATTGGTGTAATTTTGAAAACGGCACAAGCAAGGGCGAAATACATAATTTCCCCCATGTTTTGTCAAAGCCTCCCTCATCTGAGACATGTGACACACGGACAAATGAATGGCCGAACAAACGATGGAGCGCAGTAGTGAGAGGAACACTTTCCCAAAGTTTGGTCAAAATCTGATCAGCGTTATCTGAGATATCACCTGTGACACAGGGACAAACGAATAAACAAACAGACCCTCTTCGGCTGATCGGTGCCATTTTGAAAATGGCAGACCACAGCGGTGAGATGCATCATTCCCATAAGTTTCGTTAAAATACGATCAGTGCTGTCTGAGATATTGGACGTGACATATGGACAAACGATGTAGCACCCACATCAAAGTGGTGAGATGCATCATTCCCTCAAGTTTCACAAAATTTCAGCAAAATAAAGCGTTATCTGAAACATGACACATGACAAAAGGACAAACAGACTGTTGATGTAGCTCCTTCCTTTGGCTAATCAGTGTAATTTTTAAAATGCCGAAATGCAGCGATGAGATGCATCATTACCCTGAGTTCTGCCAAAACCTAATCAGCATTATCTGAGATATCACATGTGACACAGACGAAAAAACACATGAATGATCGAACGATGCAGTGCCCCCTTTGGGCCAATCGGTGTAAGGCTTTATTTATATAGCACTTTTTACAACACAGTTACAAAGAGCTTCACACACACACACACGAAAAATATAAACAAATAAATAAATAAAGCAAAATGAATTACAATATAAAACACAGCACAATGAGAAACAGACCAGGATAGAGATCTATAAAAAGGCTTGCCTATAAAGTTGGGTTTTTAGAAGCCGCTTAAAACAGTCCAAAGATTCAGCAAATTTGACAGATTGGGGAAGTTGATTGTAATTTTGAAAATGCTGCAACAAAGTGGTGAGATGCATCATTCGCCCGAGTCTCGTCAAAATGCGATCAGCGGTGACTGAGATATCGTAACGGACGAAGAACAATCAAACAGAGGAAAAATAGACCCTCATCATCCTCAAATGAAACAGGAGGGACAAAAGGCATTAAGGAATGAAGTGGAGGGAGAAGAGAAGGGGAAGATGAAACGCGACAGAGTGTGTATGTGAACTCATACAGATAGACTGAAACATGCAGACAGTTTGGTAGAGAGATTATAATTTACAGTGAAGTCCTGTTCTGTCCTGAGGTGTGAGGAAAGTCAGTGACATCATCTGCTTGACCTGCTGCTTTCTCAAAACTCTGCCACTTTTAACACACACATGTAAAACTTAGTCTGGACACCACACACACACACACACACACACACACACACACACTCGCTACAAGAATCATCACTTCAGTGTGACAGGAGGATCTTTAGTGAAAAACAAACACCGGGAGAGAGGGGTTGGAGAGGATGGAGGAAAGCAAGGAAGGAGGGAATGAAAGAAGGGAAAAAAGGGTTTTAAAGAGGGACGGAAGAAGGGAGGAGAGTAGGAAGGAAGGGTCTGAAGGAGAGATTGAGGCTGCGTTCAACACCCATCATGTTCTGATCGGTTTATCTGAACTCTGCAGCGTTTCCTCCTTCGGTTACCAACTACAGGAAACCACCCCGAAACACAAGGGATTATGGGTAGAAGGAGACGGATGCGGTTCCTCATGCTTGGAAAGCCTAGCAGAACAAAATGAAGTCTGGACTGATGACTCATATTCAGCTGTTTCTTCATGTGTTCTCAACTGGTACGAACACCACAGAAGAAGAGACAGACAAGTCCATCATGTTAGATAAAGTAACAGGAACTAGAATCTGATTTAGTTTGTTTGATTGATTGTTTTGACGCCTGGTTCTTAGGCAATGTGAACCTAAGAAAACAAACTGTAGGTGTGATCGCATCCTTCGAGTTACTGAAGAAGGAGGGAGGAAGGAGGTAAAGAGGGAGGAGGAGGACAGAGGAGGGAGGAGGGAGGAGGGAGTGAAATGCCAAAACAGGTTTGATAGATTTCCGTCCCGATGACCCAGCATGCTGTTCTTCACCGAGAGACTGAAACGCAGACGGACCCCCATCTGACCCGGACCTCCCTCACCGTGGGAGAGCACGACAACATCTACAATATAATAATAATAAGAAGAAGAATACTCTCTTTTCTCTTGCAGAGGTCAGAGGTCAGAGGTCAGCTACAGAACAGCAACCCTGGAGCTGGTAGGGCTTCAGAGAGCGTGATTCAGTCATGGTTGGATTTCTCTCCTTAAGGAAGTGACGTAAAACTCAAACTTCCTTACTTCGTAGTAAGCTAGCTTCAGAAAAAAAACCCAAAAGTAAGCTAGCTTCACTGTTTCAGCATGTCATCATTTCTATATTTTCGCCCATCTAGGAGATTAAGAATGCTCAAATTCTTCATTTCACTTTGTTTCCTCATCAGTCCAACAGTCTGCCGGTCTCCATGCTGTTAGATGTTTTCTGCTCCCTGGATACCTTTCTCGGAGTCATTCCTATGTTCCCAAGGTCCTAAGTTCCCCAGTTCTAGATATGTGCTCTCCCAGGGTCCTATGTTCTCAAGGTCCTATGTTCCCAAGGTCCTGTGTTCCCTAGATTTACATGGCGCATAATGGGAACATGACAAAGGGTCCGATGTTCCCAGGGTCCTATGTTCCCAAGGTCCTATGTTCCCAAGGTCCTATGTTACCAGGGTCCTATGTTCCCAGGGTCCTATGTTCCCAAGGTCCTATGTTCCCAAGGTCCTATGTTACCAGGGTCCTATGTTACCAGGGTCCTATGTTCCCAAGGTCCTATGTTCCCAAGGTCCTATGTTACCAGGGTCCTATGTTCCCATGGTCCTATGTTCCCAGGGTCCTATGTTACCAGGGTCCTATGTTCCCATGGTCCTATGTTCCCAGGGTTCTATGTTACCAGGGTCCTATGTTCCCAAGGTCCTATGTTACCAGGGTCCTATGTTCCCTAGCTCGATATAGCACATAATGGGAACCTGAAAAAGATGTTTCCCAGCTCTGTATTCGCTTAATATGGTTAGTTAGGGTTAGGGTTAAACATAGGACCCTGGGAACATAGGACCCTTTGTCATGTTCCCATTTTGTGCCATATAAATCTGGGGAACATAGGACCCTGGGAACATAGGACCTTGGGAACATAGGACCCTGGGAACATAGGACCTTGGGAACATAGGACCCTGGGAACATAGATATGCTCCCTTGTTCTCTGTCTCGTTAAGTTTGCATTTATGCGCAGATGTAAAAAACCGAAAGAAACTGAGGGTAAACATGCACCAAATAATCTGAAAGATTGGGCAAAAACCTGCTGTGATAATCAGGTTTCTCATGATGTGATAAACGCCTTTATCTGATTAATGAATTCACACTCTGCCGTTTACATGAACACTGGAATAATTGGGGAATTGTCTTAGCCGGACTATGATTGGTTTGTTACTCTGCATGTAAACGCGCTCTGTTCGTTTTGCTCATGGACCCGTCAGCAGGGCGGACGCCTGCCGACAGTCACACAGGGGGGCGGAGCCTGTTGGTGAGCGGCGGGTCGGTCTGGCAGAAGCTCCGCAGGCTGCAGAAGAGGCCAGATGGTCGGCCGCTCTCTCCCCCAGACAGCAGACTCCCTCCTGGGGGCAGAATTCACAGGACCTCAGCCTGTCAGCCAGGAGATCCAGAGCCAGGCTGGAGGACAGTCACACTTCCCCACACACACACACACTCACACACACACATTTGTCTTACTACTCTTGCGAAGACCTTCATTGACTGCGTACATTCCTTAACCCTATTGGTGATGTAGCCTACTTTGCATTCCTGGGTCCTAGTTTGTTGGATTTTTCTTCTTGGTGGATAACTGGCCAATCGTAGACGAGGTGACGTCTGTGTCCAAGCTAAAAAATCGGCGAGGTTCAATTCTGATGGCTGACGCACACGTTCTCCCTCACTGACTACGTTTACATGGACTGCAATAATCCGACTATTGACCTTATTCGATTAAGGTGTTTACATGAGTTGCTTATAGAATATTCCATTCATATTCCTGTTTACATGCTACAGAGCAGAGTCCGATTAATGACTGAAGACGCACGCCCACATGACGTCCTGCATCTGAGTTTCCCTCCTAACCTGAAACTCTTTCTGTCATGTTGCTGCCGTGGTCGGGACAAAATGTCGGGACTTCTTTTCACCGGTGGCAGCCATCTTTTCTTTTGTAAACATGTTGCGCAACACTCGCTGGAAGCTAGAGCATACGTCAAGCAGTCGGATTGCCGTATGTGTCGCAAAATGCTGCGAAAACTCTGACAGGACGTCACAGTGCGATTAAGGTTTACATGTCTACAATTCACTTCAATAATGAGACTAAGATCAGAATACTCCACATCTTAATTCGACTATTGCTTACTCCGACTATGACCTTATTCGGGTTAAAGTAATCAGAAAATGCTGTTTACATGGCAGTGTCTTCTTCAGAGTTTTGTCTTAATCGGGTTAATATCGGAATATTGCAGTCCATGTAAACATGCTGTTGATATTGATTGTTTTCTGGTGTATCCATTCAAAAGTCAGAACAGCATTATGCGCTCTGTGGAGCAGGGAGAATGGCACGCTACCCCTAACCCTGGAGCTCGAACGACAGCTTCAGGTCAAGAACTTGCGTTAACGTATGCGTCCCTGGTGTGGAGCAACTTTCCACTGAGCTGTTTCAATGGCAAGGCAAGGCAACTTTATTTTGATAGCACATTTCATACACTGAGGCAATTCAAAGTGCTTTACAGAGTGATAGAAAATACAGTAAAGGTAAAAAAAAATGTACAATTAAAAAGTGCAAAAGTACAGACAAGAGATCCACAAGATAAAAGACTTAAAAAGTAAACTAGTGCAGAAAAAGAGGATTAGAAAAGTGAAAAGTGCATTAAAATCACATTTGAAAGAATATAAAAAAAACATATAAATAAATAAATATTACAGTGCAGATGAGTGTTGCCCTAGGTTTCTTAAAAAGCCCTGGCGAACAGAAACGTTTTAAGCCCTGTGACACGATACCTCCTGGTTATAGTCGTGTCTCCTTCATGGAACCGTTTCTGTGGTGGGAAAACTGGTGGGAACACTTCACACCAACACGATATTTGGTGTTTACAAGTCGAGTTTGTTTCACGTGTTTGTGTGAGATCAGGCTGAGCTGCTGGAGGTTCACTGCCACTAACTGTTCAGTAAGGATAATAGAGACGGATCATATTTCATCTGTCTGGGACCATTGTTGAGATGCATGGGAGTGTGTGTGTGTGTGTGTGTGTGTGTGACAGTGTGTGCGCTTGTGTGTGTGTGAATCACTTGCCCTTCTCTCATGCTAATTACATGGAGAGGAGGCAACATGTAGGGCCGAGAATGTGAAATTTATTACGTTGTGTGTGTAAAAGTCAGAGAGAGAGAGAGAGAGAGAGAGAGAGAGAGAGAGACCCGCAGGCCTGAGAGAGAAAAGAAATCCATCCCATGATGCCATGCGGTTACCATGGAGACAGCTGCTGTCAACATACAATAAATCTCCCCTTCTCTCCCTTCATTCCTGCTCCTCTGCTTTTTCCTCTCCCTGTTTTCACCTCCTCCTCTTCCCTCGCTCTCTCTTTTCTCTCTCTCTCTCTTTTCTCCCTCGTACCAGCAGCTGGGTCTCTTGTGAATTATAACGTGTCAAACTGAACATAAAAAGCTGATCGGAGACGTCAAAATTCATGACAATTTCCTCGTTATCGCAAAAAACATTTTTACGTTCACTTGAAGTGGGATTTTTGTTGTTGTTGATAAAGAAATTAAGCGATAAAGAGTGACGGAACGCATTCGGTTGATCGGGTTGTTGATCAATATTAACGACTCATTGATTACTTGGGCGGCTTTCTAAACTCACTTTCCGGCTCGGTCTGCCCTCCACTGGAGCTTCACTAAGCAGCGTCACAAAACACTTGAGCTACAAAGGCTAAAAATCCTTGTTGTCAAGCCAAAAAAAAAAGCATATGTTATAATTGAAATATTTTCAGTTGACTTGTGGGATTTTTGTTTTGTTAAAGAAATGCGATAGAAATTTTGGTCCAAATTTGACAAATGAATAATGAAGTAGGTTTGGAGTGATTTGGCCCGATGAACAGTTCAGTTTCATTTAGCCGACACTAAAGAACATTATGACACCGCTTTGTTGAATGCTCAATTCTGATTGGCCGATGAGCCAAAAGAAACACACCGCATTCGCATTTTTGTTTTTTCGCGAAAAATTCAAAAGTAATTGCGTAAAATCTCCTTGAGAGTTGGATGGAAACACAGCTACAGTTTCTCTTCCCCCTTCCCTCCCTCTTTCTCTCCCCTCCCTTTCTCCTCCCTGGTCCCTCTCTGTCCTTTTCATCCCTTCCTCCCTCCCTCCCTCCTTCCCTTTCTCCTTTCTTCCCTCCTTCCCTCCCTCCTTCCCTCCCTCCTCTTGGCCCCAAGTCTATAAATAAATCCTGGCTGGCCCGAGTCTCCATTTGCCCCCTAGTTGCCCATACAGCAGAATGGTGTGTGTGTGTGTGTGTATGTGTGTGTGTGTGTGTGTGTGTGTGTGTATATATGCTGTATGTATGTGGCTCACTTAGTTATATCTGTGTGACTTATGTGTGTGTTTACGAGTGTGTGAGTCCATGCTGTATTAGAAGAATGCGTGACATAACTGTGGTAACTCTTATTAATAACAGTGTGTGTGTGTGTGTGTGTGTGTGTGTGTGTGTGTGTGTGTGTGTGTGGAGGGGGGTACTTGTTTGGGATGAGTAGTGTTTTGGACAGGATGGGGCGTTTCTGTGAGTGCAGATGGTGTGTGTGTGTATGTGTGTGTGTGTGTGTGTGTGTGTGTGTGTATGTGTGTGTGTGTGTGTGTGTGTGTGTGTGTGTGTGTGTGTGTGTGTGTGTGTGCTCAGGGTGGGGTAGAGAGCACTGCATTGCACCACTAACACCTCCCTCTCTCCTCTCACCTCCTTCGTCTGCTGTTCCCTCCTCCCCCCCTGCCGCCTCCTCTTTCTTCATCTTTACTTGTCTCTCCTCCTCTTCCTCTCTCATCTTCCTCCTCCTCTTCCTCTCGATTGCGATACTCGTCTTCCTCTCCTCACCTCTCACCCAATCTTCTCCATTTCCACTCATTTCTCATTCCTGTCATCTCTTCAGCTTCCTTAAAGGGGCGATAATCACCATTTTTCTGCCCCATGCAGCACAAAATGACCGTCATGTATCTGCAGGGGGTTGATCGGGTTATTGATCGATACCGATGACTCATCGATTACTTGATGACCTGCTGAGATCTCTGCCTTTCAAAACTCACCTTCTGACCCGGAGTCTGTCTATAGGAACAAAAACTCAAGTCTGGATTTTGTATCTTCAGTAGAAAAAAAGATGGTTCACAGTCAAAAAATAGTAGGTTTTCCAAACCTTTTATGTTCTCATTATGCTATTTTTTTATTTTTTTATTTTTTTATTTATTTTATGAATGCACAAACATTTCGTCATGATGCTGAATTGTTTTGAAGTGAATCTCTTTCTTTATGTTTATTAAACCTTTCAGTTTGAACAAGTGTAACACCAGTGGTGGAAAGTAACTAAGTACATTTACTCAAGTACTGTACTTAAGTACAATTTTGAGGTACTTGTACTTTACTTGAGTATTTCCATTTTATGCTACTTTGTACTCCACTACATTTTAGAGGGAAATATTGTACTTTTTACTCCATTACATTTATTTCACAGCTATAGTTACTAGTTACTTTTCAGATCAATATTTTATATTTAAAACATTTGATCATCTTTATAAACTTCAGTACATCTCAGTACTTCTTCCACCACTGTGTAACACTGAAATCCAGTTGGAGGAAACTTATGCCGAAAATAATAAGTTTACCAATAATTGTAACTCGGAGGAAAAAAGTGAGACTTGTTTTATATATTGTCAGAATCTGCTTTGTCAAAGTCTCGTCTCCAACCTTTTTTTTTTTGCCTATTTACAATTATTAGTAAATGTTTTATTTTCTTCATTCCATCATCATAAGTTTCCTTTGACTGGATTTCGGTGTTCCACTTGTTCAGACTGAAAGGTTTAATAAACATAAAGAAAGAGATTCACTTCAAAACAATTCAGCAGCAGGACTAGTTTTTTATATATTGTCAGAATCTGCTTTGTCGGCGTTCCTTTATGTGCTAGAAGTGATTTTCAGACTGTTCCTCCAGACAATGGCAGTGAATGGAGAGAGAAAAAAAACACAATTCTCCAGTCTCCTCTACCGGAGCAACAGATCACAGAATCACTGATTTGGGGGTTTTATCATGGAGGAATGGAGTCAAACAGAGATTTAACACCGTCTCTCCTTCCCTCTTCACTCTCCTCCTCCTCTTTCTTCTTCACACCATCTCTCCCTTTCTGCCATTTCCCTCCATCCCCGCTCCACTTCTTCCCTCTTCACACATCCTCCCATCCCTCTCCATCCCTCCTCTTCCTCACCATCCCTTACATCCCCAATCCTCCTCTCTCCTCTTTCCTCTTCGCACCATCTCTCTCTCTCCATCTTTTTCCTCCCTCCGCTCCCACCCTGTCCTCTCCTCTTCTCACCCTCCCTCAAGGTGTTACCTCCTCTCTTCTCACCTCCTCTCCTCTCCCGCGCTCCTTTGAGAAACGGGGTGTTACACTCCTGTGTCAGTCGAGACTAAATTTCCCATCAGCCAGCGGGGTCTTGATAGAGTGAACTACAGAAAGAAAACCATCATTTCCTCGGCAGCAGGTCAGTGTGCATTTAAAGGGAAGATGTGATTCATGTTCCCAGTGGCAGGAAAACGGATTTCTCCACAAAAATATAATCTGAGTTGAAGTGGAACCTGCTGAGGAAGAGAAGACGCTGCAGCTTCATCGGTAGATTTCAGCTCCTAGGTAGCAGATGACTGCGTTTTCTTAAGTCTCTTATGATTCAGACTTGTGGCATTTGTGTTCTCACTGCTAAGAAGCTGCTCTCTGGACACGATTCCCACAAGAATAAAAGTCACAGGGCTTCAACAAGGAACCTGAGACGGGTTCTAGGAAGGCTTCTACTAAGGCTACTGGTTCCAGACTCCTGAATCTCGTCCCTCCACTCTTCAGATTTGGTCGAGCGATTCAGAGAGTCTGGTGTTTCCACGGCTTCGACGGCTTGTTCTCGCTCAGAGAAACAATCGGGCCAATCAGAGCCTTTGTGGGCGGGACTAAAGTTTGAACAGTCCGTACGACGGTTTTTTTCTTTGGCGTTTCGGCAGAATAGATTTTTTACCACAGATTGTCATTGCAAAGATGATATTTTTGTCAAAATCGACATTATTTTTTATACGATAAATTCTTGGCTCGATACATCAGTCACTAGTGATTGGTTCAGGGAAAATCAACCCCCCCCCACACACACACACATGCTAACGAGGAGGAAATCTCAGGCTGAATACTGGAGTTAAAGAAAATTTAGACAAAATGGCCGCACAGGAAAAGATGTGCAGTTTCTCCTAAGTCTCAGATCAAATTTTCCCAAGAACTGCATGATTCAAACCTTTGGCATCTGTGCCGCCTGTGTCAGACCGCCTGGGCAGGTTTTAAGTTGTAAGGAATAAACTAAAGACCCGTGAAGAGCGCTGCAAAGTGAAGTCTGCTCTGATTCAACAGGCTGGCAATTGCCCAGAAAGCTGCCTGCATGGGCAAGTTTTCCAGAAATATATAAAGTCGGACTAGGCGAGAGTTTTCACCCGTCTCATCGGCCTGGATCACAAACTGCTTCTGAGTTGACAGAGACTTTCCAGAGATCGCTTTAGATAAATCATCAGAGTTGTTTTGGTGTTGTTGTTTTTTTTCTTAACTATCAGCATCAGCCTTCATCCTGATATAAGCAGAAAAAGTAGAACTGTGCTTTAACTGGTCAACGGGGTCACGACCAATCAATTAGATCCTGTTCAATTCAGCTGATTGACCCGGCTGTGGACTTCTCACGATGGGCCTGTGTGTGTGTGTGTGTGTTCATGCATGGGTGTGTGTGACTGTGTAATGCTGGTGTGTGTGTGTGACTGTGTAATGACTGGCACTGAGACCCAACTGACCCAATTCAGTGGGACACAGCAGCGTCTCTGTCTGACCTCTAACCCACTTCCCTCTCCTCTCCTCCGGTCGGAGCGGTGAAGCAGAAGCAGCTACAGATACATGTGTGTGTGTGTGTGTGAGCTAGAAGTGATTTCCAGACTGTTCCTCCAGACAATGGCAGTGAATGGAAAGAGAAAAAAACAAAATTCTCCAGTCTCAGATCACAGAATCACTGATTTTGGGGTCCAAAGTTGTTGCCTAAACTTAAGTTTCAGAGTTCATGCTCATTTCACACAACTTTTTTTTAAATCACATTGGACCAAATGCAAATACAAATCCTAATAAACAGCGGTCGACATCTAAGCATTTCTGAGACATTTTCCTGGGTGAATGAGTGACACTCTCCCCCCCTTCCCTAAACCAGTGGTTCTCAACATGGGGTCCAGGGACCACCAGGAGTCATTGAGGGGGTTCCAGGGGGTCCCCAGCAAATTGATGACTTGTTAAACTTCACCATTATTTCATTTACAAGAAGTTAACACAATTAGAGAATGTAGAAGAATGACTGTTTTGATCATAGTTTCACTGTTATCTCTCTACCTACAATACAGACAGTCATGGAGTTCTGGAAAAAATCATATCTAGCAATACAAATATAAGATTTGGGTGTGAGAGAAAAAATCTCACACCAAATGGGGGTCTGTGGCCTTAATCTGTACTAAATTAGGGGTCCTTGATATGAAAAAGGTTGAGAATCACTGCCCTAAACTACTGTGTGAGTGTTGAGGAGCCCTTGAGCAATAAAGAGCACATAAGGTCCCGACTGTGGTTACTGGGCAGCTTCCAATGTTAATGAGTGTAAAAATGTATGAATATGAAGTGGAGATGGAAAAGACAGTGTGTGCTTTGATAAATAAAGGTTAAAAAAATAGAACAAATACAATCCGCATGATGCTCCTGCTGATTATTATAATTACCTCCTCCAAAAAAATCTTCTTTACCGAGCGCCCAGCAGTTCCCAGTGTGAATATGTCATAGTGTAACAGTCTGGTTTTCAGCTTGACCATAGGGCTGGGTGATATGGTTGAAATCAATGTCATGATAATCATAAGGATTTTTCTCGATATCAATATATATCATGATATGGTTCATGTATGCAAAATCACGTTAAATAATCAAATTAATGTTCATCTCATTGAACCGAATGGTGATGTTAGGTGTGATGTCAAACAAAACAGAAATATTCAAATAATATTCCTACCATACCTCATTTTATCAGAGTTTTTAAGTAAAATGTGCTTGTCATCATCTATTCAGACAGCAGAAATGTGTGTCACGATATTAAAATATCTTCTAAGTTAAGGGTTAGTTAATGCTTAATAAGCATTAACTAACCCTTAATTAACATTTAACTAATGTGTCTGGTAATCATTTACTAATGATGTTCATGTTAACTAAGGTATTAATTTATACATTATTTAATAGTCATCTTTATAAACTATAAATAATGTATAAATTAATACCTTAGTTAACACGAACACCATTAGTAAATTACACATTAGTTAACTGTTAATTAAGGGTTAGTTAATTAATAAGCCTTAATAACCCTTATTAAGCATTAACTAACTTAGTGACCCTTATTGTAAAGTGTTACCAAATGCTTCAACTGAAGTTAAAACCTGAAAATCACTGAAATACCGTGGAATTCACTAAGTAAATTTGATGAAGCCTCTCTCAGATGAGTGGTGAAACGTCTTCAACTCCACTTCATTTTAAGTCCAGTGGGTTTTGCTCTTTTTTTTTTGTTTGTGGATCTTATTATCTGGATGACTGAGCAAAATGTTTCTGGGTAAATTCAAGTTAAAACACAGGAGTTGTAGTTTTCTGCAAGGCAGCAAAGATAATCTAGACACAGAGATATCCAACTTCAACATTGTTAGTCTCACTGCTGCCAGCTCAACTTTAATTTAAAACCCACGGCGAGTCTCCTGACCTACTGTAACAGCATGCTACGCTACGCTAACCGCGCGCCAATCCTGACCGATTTTCCCTGAGACGATAACCCGCTCTGTCTACCAGATCTCACAGCGCTCGGATAAGCGTTTGACACTAAAACCAACCGATCGTATCATACATCAGTCTGACGTTACGGTCTTTACAATGTAGGTGACCTGGAATGTATTCGCAGTGCGGACAGGAAGATGTAGCGGCGTTAGCCCAGAGGAGCTAGCTTAAAACGTAACCCTAATTTAAACCCGTCTCTCTGCTAACTTGGCCGCGTCCCCATCTGCATTCCTGCAGGAGCCACTCGACACGCACACTGGTGTAACTGGGATGAGGAACTGGAGCAGCTGAAGACACACACACACACACACACTCACACACACTCACACTCACACACACACACACACACACACACACACACAGACCAGACTACAGGACAGGCATAAATCATTGTCCTCTAGTATTAGTCTAGATTTCTTGCCTTGTTGCTACAGGGAGTTTATGACTGGAGAGCTATTTTTGAGAACTGGAGCATGATAAGGAATTGGTAAGAAATACTGTGTGTGTGTGTGTGTGTGTGTGTGTGTGTGTGTGTGTGTGTGTTGGGTGGGGTAGTGGATGAAATACAACGGAGGTTACAGCGGTAATCTGGATGATCCTTGTGTTCATTTTTTTGTTTTGTTTTATCCAGCCACCATCTTTGTCCCTCAGCCTCACTGTGGTGTTTCTGCACTGCTCTTCCCACTGATCACCTGTCAATCAAAGACGGTGGGCGGAGCTTGGATTTTCTGTTGCTGTGGCTATCGCTGCTCATGCTAACTACCCAGTTCTTCTTCTTCTGTTGATTCCGAACAAACCGTAAAACGTAAAACGCATCACAAAGAGCGACCAGACACCGGCTGTTTAGAACAATGGACAATGGAGAAGCTTTATGAAGTGGATACAGGTTGGATGCCTGCTGTATTAGAGCAGTCAGTAAACAATGTAAAGTTCCAGAACAACTTGATTGCGATGTTACAATCCCAGCTACACAGCAGTCTGATTGGCTGAGAGCAGGGTGGGCTAAACCAATCAGGTGACTGTAACGTGAACGCAGCCGCATGGTGTTGCCCGGCGGTTGCATCAGGCGGTGTCTCTCTCTCTCTCTCTCCCTCTCTCTCTCTCTCCCTCCACATATAGCCAAGGTCACTTTACCACTTCAATACATCTCACGTGTCAACAAGCTGCAGAAGTGTTGCGGTGCCGCTGGCTGTCAGTCTCTTTAATGCCGAGGCACGCTTACACAACACACCAAATACCAAGGTGCAGCTAATTATCAAGCGCCTCTGAAAGGTCACATTGAGGATGGTGGGACACAAGAGGAGACGGCAAAACAGCTTTTGACATGTTCACTATTGGAGCTACTGAACTGTCAGATTCCATTTAACAAGGCTTCTCTCCTTATTTAAAGCTGCTCTAGGCAAAGTTTTTTATGTAAAAACACACTTGTTCTGTCAGCCCAGAGAAGAGCGTCCCATCCTCACTAACTGAGCTGCTGTACAGTCACTCTATTTGCCCAAATTAAATTCTGGTTTCGAGTGTGTACACTTCTCCACACAGAATGTGATGAATCCAAACTTCAGAGTGAAATCCAAACCTTCTCCTAAACAGATTCCAGAGAAAGCTGGACTCACCAACATTAGATCTTTTCCTCTCTTCGTCTCTTTGGTATCTTTGGTATAAAGCATCACAGACCGGCCGGGTTGGTAAACATGAGCGAGCTGTGTGACGTTTACTGACCTCACTGACCTTGGGTATTTGGCTATTGAGGTTCTTCAAACAGTTACCTCACCATTTCTGAGATTTTGGACCGATATATAACTTATCTCTTCATCCCTGTAGCTGTTGGACCCACAGACAGTATTGTCTCCAGTCAGCTGTCAGTTGAAGCAGCGAGCTCTGCTGCCTCTTGCTGCAACAATGAGTCCAAACTGTTTGTCCAAATATCAACAAAAAAGCCGTTTGTGTCTCCACAGGAGAGTCGAGGGGAAACATGACGTTACGCAACTTTCACTAATCACAGAACTAGTTTTCTCTGCCGCAGCACAGACCGCTGTGGGGTGAAAGGCGATTCCTGGTGGAGTGATCTAGTTCTGGACTAGACTGTAAACAGTAGAGTTCGGTAGAAGACGATCCGCTGAGTGGAAACGGTGCGGTGCCGCTGCTTTCCGGACCAAGAGAAATACGCTCTTGTAACAGTCGCAAATATGCCCACTATGCTTTTGGAATATTGTTTGGTTGCAGCAACAGATTAAGTCACTGGGTGGCGCTCCTTGTTTTTACTGAGACTGAGTTACAGCAACAGGTTGAGTACTACTCCCAGTAGGGCTGGGCGATATATCAATATTATATCGATATCGTGATATGAGACTAGATATCGTCTTAGATTTTGGATATCGTAATATCGTGATATGGCATAAGTGTCTTTTCCTGGTTTTAAAGGCTGCATTACAATAAAGTGATGTAATTTTCTGAACTTACCAGACTGTTCTAAAACAGGGAAGGAAACCCTGTCTTTGCATTTTATTTTGATCACAATCTTGTTTTAATGAAAGTGCTTGTGACATCTTATCTTCTACTTCGTAGAAAATACCGAGATATATATCGTGTATCGCCATTCAGCCTAAAAATACCGAGATATGATTTTTGGTCCATATCGCCCAGCCCTAACTCCCAGTCTATCTCCCGACGAATAGCTTGTCTCTTCAGTAACGATTTGGTACGTGTTAATCTATATTAATCTATATGTATGTTGAGAGATTATAGTGCTGTAGAGACCAGGCATTGTATGGTTTATAAGTACAGGTGAATAAAGTGGTGCACATGTGAAATCCCAATACTGACGTCATCTGGCTCTGTCATGCTATCCAGGAGCAGCTTACTTCCCTAAAGCTAATACATGACCAAGCGCGTTACACTCTCCGGATCGTTTTCACAGACTGGCTTTTTGACAAACAGTTTGGACTCATTGTTTCAACTGACAGCTGACTCTGGAGCCAATATTGTCTGTGGGTCCAAGAACTACAGATATGGAAGAGATATATTATATATAGGAACAAAATCAACAAACTAATCATCAGGAACTAGTGCAGCTTTAACGTCTTTATATTACATGTGCCAGTGGGTTCTTTAGACATGAGTTCACCAGTGGAGCTCCTGGTGAATTCATCTCCTTATGTAAAACAGCAGAGAGGAGGGGAGTGAACATCAGTCTCTCGGGGTTTTGGAGTCCTGGAATACCAGAGGCAGGAGGAGATGACGGGCCGCGGGCCGAAGATGCCTCGCTCCGGAGCGACTGGGGGGCCGCAGGCTTAGGATGCCTTCTGCAGGGGGCGGGGAGCGGTGTGTGTGTGTGTGTGTGTGTGTGTGGTGGTGGTGGTGGGGGGGGTGGGTACAGTAGAGTCTTAGAATGCTTTAAATAGGCGCCCTGGGAATGTCTCCCCTCCCTGAATACCTCCCAGGGTCAGACCGATATCGGCCTTTCATCATCTATCAGGTATCAGCCGCTCAGTGTCGTCCAGCTCTGACCACAGACACAGGCTGGAAAACCTGACGGGACATTTTTATCTTCTTTGCATGTTTTATTTCTTTTCATTCAATTGTTCATTCATGTTTTTTGTAAGTTAATTGAATAGGTGCAGTGGAGAGTTTTAGTGTCCCATGATGGTCTAAATGCTGGTTCAGAGAATTTTCCTCCCTGACATGAAGAAAAATTTGGGGGAAACACTGAATACTTGGAATTTTCTGGCATGAAACCAAAATATTGGCTATTTTAGACTGAATTTGCAGTCTAAAAATAACAGTATCTGCCTTCAAAAACCGAAATATCGCTCGAACCCTAATACCTACCTCAACTGAACACACACACACACACACACACACACAGATCCCTTGAGAATGTCTCCTGACTCATTAGCTGCAGTAGCTGGTAGCCTGGTGTGTGTGTGTGTGTGTGTGTGTGGGGGGGGGGTGATGGTGATACCTGTCAGTCATCCCCGGTGAGACAGCTGCTGTCCAGTCAGCTGCTCACTGAGCTGCTGCAGAAACGCAGCGGAGCCTCACTGGAAAAAAAAAAAGTTTGAGCTCTCAAAATGATCCAAACACACTCAGCTGGAGTCAGAGCTGAGCTGAAGTGCAGCAGGAAAGCCTCCACTAACAAGAGAAGAGTTATCTGAAGTTACAATGAGATCTAATTCAGCAGATATCTAATCCTTCACAACAATGACAAGCGAGGAAAACAAGAGACAATGACCCAAACTACGAATACAAATTTTAGGAGCAAATATCTGCACTTGTCAGAATTTGAGACTAAATTATTTTCCAAGAAACTAATGTAATGTATGAAATCATTCTACAATAATCTGTGACAAACCACTTTCAAAGTTTTGCATAATTTTGTTCTCTCTTATTCATGTAAAGGGTCTTTGAGTTTCCTGCAAATTGCTGCAAAAACGACATTATTCCCTTTATTGCGATTACTCATATTTTCCCTTCAATCTACACTGCAGATTTAAGACTCCAGATGGATCGGACTCAGCCGAGCTCAGGCTGAACGTTTGTCAAGTTATTCGTGATTGAAGTGAACAGTATGAATCCAATCTGGCCTTCTGTGGCAGCTGAGAAAACAGAATAAGAGACCGGACAGCAAGAGGAGGACGAGAGAGAGAGAAGCTCCATTACTGTCCGAGACAACTGGACACACACACACACACACACACCCCATCCCTCACATACACACACACTAACACACAATTTGCTCAAGACTGACTACACATGGGAGACTGGTAATGTCCACTGGAGTAAAAACATGTTTCAATCTACTATGAAACAGCAACATCATGCTGATAAAAGCCCCAGGAAGCTCTTTAATCCCTCAGATAAATGTCCAGTAGTATCTTCACACTCTTTGTACCAAAGGAACAACAAAGTAAGTGAGCTTTTTTATTTATTTGACCCATTTCAGCTGCTGTTGCCTGCAGTCTGACAGCATTGGCAAGCTGAATGTGTACCCTGCCCTCTGTGTGTGTGTGTGTGTGTGTGTGTGTGTGTGTGTGTGTGTGTGTGTGTGTGCGTGTGTGTGTGTGTGTGTGTGTGTGCTGGCTCTGCATCTGAATGCAGAAAACCCTACTGGCCTCCACAGCGATAACCTGCTGTACAGCATCAGTCCTCAACCTTTTAACATCATGCAATGGAAATGACTGGAGATAGAGAAATCAGAGAGAGAGAGAGAGATAAACTTAGAGATAATGACAGAGGAAAGAGAGAATGGTAGAGTGAGAGAGAGAGAGAGAGAGAGAGAGAGAGAGAGAGAGAGAGGGGGATGGTGATGTGAGAATAGGTGAAGCAACTCTTCTTTGTAGCCCTACTTTATCTCTTTATATACAGTATACACAAGGTACTGCACTTAACTTCAATTAAACACACACACACTCACACACACACACACACTCTCACACACACACACACACACACACACACACACACGGTGACCTGGCGGTGCGGCTCTCCAGGCTTGTTGGTCGTCTGCCATTTAATGAGCTGTAAACTATTCAGAAGAGCCTGAGGCTGTTTGAAACAACTACTGCTACACACACACACACACACACACACACACACACACACACACGCACACACACACACACACACTCCCTGATGGTTATATCCTCATTAAAGAATCCTTTGAGAAATGCATCAGTCTCCTGTTCTCTCCTCTGTCTCTCGTCCTCTCTTATCCTCCACTTCCTGTTTTCCTGTATAAACAAAGACTTTCCCTCCAAAAAGAAATTTAAATTATTAAATTAGAAAAGTCACACCGACTGTCTCACAAAATAACAGCACAAACTTTGTGCTATTATGCTACTACTTTAAAGGATAGGATCTATATATTTGTGAGGGACTGTGTATGATATTAAACATAAATTTTGCCATTTGTAGCAGATGTATTAGACCAGATTTAGCTTGAGTTAATTTTCAACCTTTTGCAGGTTACAATTAATACAATTAAATACAGACACATGCCGCACAATCCACATTAACACAGACGACACAACAGTTCTGTCCCTGGTTGTACAGACTGGATCCTCTATGTGTTTGGAATATTAAAGTCCCAGTGAAGCAGCGTGTTTAAAGCCTGACATCTAATAAAAAAGCGAGGTAAAAATCTACTGAAAAAGGTTAAAAGCTACTGAAAATCTGCCATTGGATCAGCCAATAGCAGATGGCATTTTCAGTAGCTTTTTGCCTTTAGATGTCAGGCTTTACACAGATTTGAGTTTGGGGTTTAGTTTAGTTAGTCTTTAATGATGTAAAATGCAGGTGATGATGTCTAGGTAATTGTCTAGTTACACTCTATAGCCTCTATAAATGGTAATATAGGAAGTATGGGAGAGACACAATATGACCTAGAGAGAGAGAGAGAGGGGGAGAGAGAGAGAGAGAGAGAGACACAGAGAGAGAGAGACAGAGAGAGAGAGAGAGAGAGAGAGAGAGAGACAGAGCGAGAGAGAGAGAGAATCATGTACTTGCAGTATTAGTGTGTGTGTGTGGCTGTATTAGACTGTGTGGGAGGTCCATGTTGACAATGGTGTGTTCTGTTGGTACGTGCAGGTGTGTGTGTGTGTGTGTGTGTGTGTGTGTATGTGTGTGTGTGTGTGTGTGTGTGTGTGTGTGTGTGTGTGTGTATTTACTACCCAGAGCCTGTTCGGGCAGCTCTCCCTCTCCTGTGATTGGCCGTCCCTCCGCCAAACCAGACGCTTTGATCCTCCCATAGCTCCCATACCCATAGTTCACTGGAACTGGAGGAGCACACACACACACGCACACACACACACACACACACACACACACACACGCACACACACACACACACAGACCACCTCTCTCTCTCTGCCAGCATGTAAACCATGAGGACTCGACAGGGAATTAAATGCTGGCACATCATTTCCCCGCCTCAGACCCTCCTGAGGAAGCCGGGTTGCCAGTTTGGGAGCGAGAGCAGACACTCGCACATCACTCATCCCCCGCCTTCAGTCATCCAGTCTGCGTTAACTAGCTGGTAGGCAGAGCCGCTACAGGACGGCTGCCATGTTTTGTTGCCAGAGCTCAAAGTTAGTGATTTCATAAAACCAGTTTGTCAGAGTTTTCAAGGAAATGTTCTGCCTCCACGGCGAGTATCAACAGGAGGAACGGTTTACTGTAAATTCAACTATGTGGGAGAATAGTACTATGCATCACGTCCCAAATAATACACACAAACACATTAAGTTTCAACCGATAAGGGTTTTTGAAGTCTGATAGAGATGTGTTTGTTGTGAAGCTGCTGTTGGCTGATATTTTGCGCCAATTTTCCATTTACACACCGAACTAGAAAGCAAACCTCCGCTGACTTGCTGTTACACCCGAACACATCATTCCTATCACTCAGTGGTGGAAAGTAACTAAGTATATTTACTCAAGTACTGTACTTAAGCACAATTTTGAGATACTTGTACTTTACTGGAGTATTTCCATTTGATGCTACTTTATACTTCCACTCCACTACATTTCAGAGGGAAATATTGTACTTTCTACTCCACTCCATTTATTTGACAGCTTTAGTTACTTTTCAGATGGAGATTTGACACAATGGATAATATAACAAGCTTTTAAAATACAACACATTGTTAAAGATGAAACCAGTGGTTTCCAAACTTTTTGACTTTTAACGTCTTACAAAAAGCAGTGTGTAGTCGGGTCACATTTCAGATGTCTATGAGTTGTTAACAGCTCCACCAAATAGTGATTTTTCCCTCTAAACCTCACATGGTTTCATTTCAATAAATGTTCAAATGAGCCGATATTTCAGCAAAAATCAAAGATTAGAGAAAAAGTCCAAAAACTGAAAACAGATTTGTGTATCAGAACTTTGTTTTTTCTTCTTTCCTCTCCCATTAATCATCTCACGACCCCTCAGATTTATCTGGTGACCCTTTGGAGGGGCCCTCCTGAGACCCTGAGAGAGAAGACTGAATCAACCCTAGAGCAGATCTTAAATATCCACCATTTTCATGAAATAAATATTACCTTATTTTCAATCAAATCAAAGTAGCCTATTGTGTTTGGGCTGAACAAGAGAAAATGCATCCATCAGCCTGCAAGAAACCCCCTGGTTTGGCTCATATTGACCAGTGGCAGGAAATCCTCTTGGTGCACAGGAAGTGATGCGTTTTACGTATTACATAAGAAAAAAAGGAAGGAAACAATAACATATTGTTTTATATATAACTATTATGGACTAGCTTCCATGTTTACTGTTTGTTTCATGAATGTGGTGTTTACAGCTAGACATATACATGGTTCCTCAGCAGAAATACTGTTAGCATGGAGCTACTATCACTCAACGTAGTGTATGCTAAAGCGTTAGCATGGAGCTACTATCACTCAACATAGTGTATACTAAAGCGTTAGCATGGAGCTATTATCACTCAGCATAGTGTATGTTAAAGCGTTAGCATGGAGCCACTATCACTCAACATAGTGTATGCTAAAGCGTTAGCATGGAGCTACTATCACTCAACATAGTGCATGCTAAAGCGTTAGCATGATCAGCACTGAAGTCAACGATCTACTGGGGACACATGGATGGATTTTGGTGTCTATGTTCTCATCACTTAATAGTGAAGTTGACCAAAGCAAAAAAAGCATTAGCTAAAAGCCTAAAATGAAAATGTAAGTGTAAAGGAAATACACAATACTCTAGAAAACCAGTTTAGGAGGAGCAGATGAAGTGATTCCCCACAGAAGTTGGTGAAACGACGGAGTGATGGAGTAACAGAGTGACAGAGTGAGGAGTGACAGAGTGAGAGAGTGAGGAGTGACAGAGTGAGAGAGTGACAGTGAGGAGTGACAGAGTGACAGAGTAACAGAGTGACAGAGTGAGAGAGTGACAGTGACAGAGTGAGGAGTGAGAGTGAGAGAGTGACAGAGTGACAGAGTGAGGAGTGAGAGTGAGAGAGTGACGGAGTAACAGAGTGACAGAGTAACAGAGTGACAGAGTGAGGAGTGACAGAGTGAGAGAGTGACAGAGTAACAGAGTGACAGAGTGAGGAGTGACAGAGTGAGAGAGTGACAGAGTAACAGAGTGACAGAGTGAGGAGTGACAGAGTGAGGAGTGACAGAGTGAGAGAGTGACAGAGTGACAGAGTGACGGAGTGACGGAGTGACGGAGTGACAGAGTGACAGGGTGACAGAGTGACAGGGTGAGGAGTGACAGAGTGACGGAGTGACGGAGTGACAGAGTGACAGAGTGACGGAGTGACAGAGTGACAGGGTGAGGAGTGACAGAGTGAGGAGTGACAGAGTGAGAGAGTGACAGAGTGACAGAGTGACGGAGTGACGGAGTGACGGAGTGACAGAGTGACAGGGTGAGGAGTGACAGAGTGACGGAGTGACGGAGTGACAGAGTGACAGAGTGACGGAGTGACAGAGTGACAGGGTGAGGAGTGACAGAGTGATGGAGTGACGGAGTGACAGAGTGACAGAGTGAGGAGTGACAGAGTGAGAGAGTGACAGAGTGAGAGAGTGACAGAGTGAGAGAGTGACGGAGTGAGAGAGTGACGGAGTAACAGAGTAACAGAGTAACAGAGTGACAGAGTGAGAGTGTGAGGCCGGTGCAGCAGGTTCATCTGCAGCCTGACAGTGTGTAGCGGGTGAATTATTTAACAGCCGTTCAACCTTTACAAATGGCTCCGACCGCCTGCTGATGACCTGCACCTCCACAGCCGGGCAGACGGGCTCCTCCCGCCTCCCGCCTTCCTTTCACCGCTGCACTTTGTCTTTCTTTTTTTTAACTTTTGTCTAAACCTTTAAACCTGTTTGACCGGGCAGAACGGACATCTTCTCCTTCCTATTCCTTCCTGTATCCTCCTCTCTCACTACGCCATCTTCTCTCTCGTGCTTCCTCTCCTTGTCCACTCTGTCCTTCACTTGTCTTCTCAATATATTCCTCAAAAAAAAAAAAAAAAAAAGAAAGAACAGGCCTTTGCCCGATGTTATGAACACTATATTCTGACCCTGGGCCAGTGGCTGAGGGGGAAACCATGCCTCCCTCCTTTCCTTTCCTCATACACACCCATGCACAAGCCGCCAGTCCAGACCGGCGAAGGAGCGCTTAATTATTCTTTCTGATGCTCCCTGAGGCGGGTGGGGCTTCATAACTAATTAAGGGCAGATTGTCAGCAGATGAAAAGAACACACACATCCTCACCTGCTGGGCAACCCTGCTTAATAATTCAAACAAACCCTCTGGCTGGCTCCCACACTCAGACAGCTACACTGCAGGTGCAACACTGCCTTCATACAGATATACTGTAGATACAGTGTGGAAAAAGTAGGGAAACTACTAAACTAGGGAATGATTATTTATCACAATTGTTTGCCTCAGTTTCAGGCAAAAAACGAAACAAAACTAAATCCTTTAATTGCACTTTTGCATCTTTATATATTTTCACCTTTTCAGTTTTTTCAGAACAGTATTTCTCAAAGTAGCAGCAGTTTGTTGTCACTCTTACTGTTTTATTCTTATTTTGTCCTCATCTACTAAATTCAGATGATCAATAATTTCTAGTTTTGTGCCGGTGCAACACAACGTTTTTTTCTAGGGATAGGGCATACCTGTCAACATTGGGCCTTGAAAATAAGGGAGATTTTCCGCGACCCCCACCCGACCATAATTTTTACATTATGAAAGGGGTTTCATCTCTCGGTTCCAGAGATCTAATGACCAGGTGCCTTTACTGCCTGCCCTGCTGTCATCTCAGAGCAAAAAGGATTGGGTTAACTAGCTCAACAAATGGATGTTTGGAATGGGACAATAATCTCCCAAGTTAAATAGTCTATGGATCTAACCGAAACAACTTGATTGGGCCAATTAGGATTCTGTATAACTTACGGGGAAAATATGGGAGAAACCCGGGAAAAACGGGAGAGTTGACAGGTCTGGGATAGGGGTGCTTGTCAAAAAGTCTGAATGACAAGCAGAGTGCATGGTGTAACATGTAGTTTGACAAAGATGATAAGTCAAAATTTAACAATAAAGAGAGATAGTTTAAGAGAAACAATGCAGGCTGTGTTTTGGAGTTGCTGTCTTCACTGAATGAGAATTGTCTTCATTATAAATAATTCCTGTTTCATTAGTTTGGGACGCAGCTACGAGCCGAAGGCAAAGTCTGCAAAGAATCCGCAAGAGTCTCCAGACGACAAGACGATGATCCGCTTTCAGGAACTAAAACACCGAGTTGAGGATTTCCCTCTCTAACGTCGGGCCGATCCCTTCTGTTCCACCTTGTTCGTTGCTCTGAGTTTTTCAAAAGATATTCTACGTAAGGTTTCTCTGCTGCTTCGCTGTGATTGGTCGGGCTCAATGGAGGCGCTTGATATGTTAGAGGGAAAATATAACAAAAATATATCACAAAATCACCGAATTACGTGGTTATTAATCATAGAAATATACAATCCAGACATGATTATCTACGATTAATTTAATATATAAGACAGGTAGTTCCAGCTGGGTTTGTAAAACTCACAGTGGATTATCTTGGCCAAAAATATCCTGGTATCTAAGCATTTTTCAAAATTAGATGAAAAATTGACAGCAGTGGTTACTATTAGCGAGTTAATACAATCATCATTTGTTTACATTGCAAAACACACACACACACACACACACACACACACACACACACACAGCGTACAGTAGTTATGAAATATAAGTCTACTGCACTCACTTCATATGCTCTGATACTGTGTGTGTGTGTGTGTGTGTGTGTGTGCGTGTGTGTGCGCACATGTTTCTAACAGAGGATCACATTCTGTCTGACGTCAAACCAGGCAGCTGCTGCTGTTGCCATGGCGATGCCATACCATAATGAGAGGACTTCAGACCTCACAGTGCTGCTGCTGCTGGTCAGCTCTGCTCTCACACCCAGAGAGGAGAGAGTGGATAATATTTGTTTTTATTTTCAGTTTCCATCATACGCACAACATACTGTATATAATCATAGATACACAAAACATGACAATAAAGACAAATACAAGACAAAATACATAACAATGAAGACAAAGAAAATAAAAATGGCCCTTTATGAGCCTTAGAAAATAGTTAGAAAATAGAAATAGCAGAGGAAGTTTTTCCATGTCTTTCTTGTTTCTTTACCATAATTCTCTAACCTCCTAGTTAACATAGATTCATATGAAGTTGTTTTAACCAATAAATCATCCATTCTGTAAAAAGTGCTGCTTCAGTGTATTTAAGGACCAAATTTAGGTTTGTCATAAAGCCCAAACACAATATTTTAAACTGCTCTGTACGAACTAATTAATACGAACTAAAACGCTTTCTGTGTTCTACTGCTGTCAGTTACTGGGACAGGCGGGAAGTGTAAGTGGAGGACCACACACACACACACACACACACACACACACACACACACACACACACACACACACATCAGCTCCTCTCCTCTCTGACATGTGAACAGGTGGATCGGTTTCACCACAGTGCTTTCCCCGCTCCTCTTATCAGGTGTGATCTGCCGTCAGGAGGCTGGGCGGCTCTCCTGTCCCTCAGCCTGTTGGCACTGCAGCCTGCTGTAGTGATGTGATGACCTCATGTGTTAATGGATTAAACCCAGGAGAGTTTTATCACGTCAGGAGTTTAGTTTTACGGAGCCCGGGAGTGGCCATTGGGAGAGACAAAAAGTTATATTGAGTCCACGATTTACTGTAACGTGCGTCACGTTTTAGTTCATTCGTGCGCACGAGATACAATTCATTCCCTCGATTTCGTTAAACTGTGCAGTTTAGGAAAAAATGCAATTTAAAAGGAACTTTTAGGTATTGCAGATAGGCCTAGTAAGGATTTGGTATGTTTATATCCATTGTCTGTTTACACTGAATAGGCAAATCCCCCAAATATTGCAACATATTTAGCCACTTAACCTTCAGGCCATGTAAACACAATCAGGTGCTGCAACACACCCAGGACAGGCCACATTTAAACATGATCACCAATATGTGACTGACTCTTTATAAGCTCCTGAAGAGAGCATGGATTATATATCCAGAGCATGATGTCACTATTTCGAGGAACGTTTTGACAATTTGTGCACGAAAAGAGGAAATCGAGGGAACGAATTGTATCTCGTGCGCACAAATAAACCAAAACAAGGCTCATTTTAACCAGATCGAGGGAACGAATTGTAAATCGTGACCACGACATAAATTATTTTTCTCCTGATGGCCACTCCTGGGCTCCGTATAGTTTGACTCTTCCGCGATTCAGCGAAGAAAAACCTTTGCGCCAAAAAATGCATCAAAACCTAAATTTTTCATGACAGGATCAAGACAGAAATTGCATGTCTAGGAGAAGAGGGAGAAAAAGAAATCACACAAAAAAAATTTTTACTTCACTTCAACTTCAATTAGTGATTTACTACGTTTCCCAGAATGCCTTGCGACAACCCCCAGAGAACGGGTGTGAAGTTGTTTCTTTCAATATCTATAGATGAAATAAGAGCAAGAAAACAAGAGTTTTTCCATTCGAGAAAAAGTGAGAGTCTTGTCTCCTCTTCCTCAAACTCCAGCCTGTCTCTCTGCTGCAGTGCATTCTGGTCTCTCTCCTGCTCCTGCGGGTGGAGAAACTGGTCTCTCTCCTCTTCTCCGATGGATCTCTCCCTGTATGATTGTTGAACGTCTCTTGGTGCAAAATGGCGGCTCTAGAAAGAAGAAGCCCCTCGCTCTTTGATTCTGAGGGACTGACACCAAAACCTGACGTTTACCGCTGAGGTTTTACATCCTGAAACATTTTCTCATATCAAACTCCACTGGAGCTGCTGAGAAACATCTGGAAGGTGACGTCACCTCGTCTGTGATTGGCCGGTTATCCACCAGGAAGGGTTTAGTGTGTTTCAGTGGAGAGTTCTCGAAGTTCCCAAAACCTTTTCCAAGCCATCTGTAAAGAACTCTCCTCTGTCGGCAGGCAGGGTACAGCAGTAGTGATAGTTGTATACAAATATAGATATTACGATTATAAGTATAGTAACATCTTATGACCTACTTTTGGCCCTCGACCCAGTGGGTGAGAAACCCCAGAGCGGGGGACACATGAGCCGGCTGCTGGAACAGAAGAGACTGAACGAAGAGCCAAAATATCTACAACCTCCACACACAGGTCCAGATTAAGCTCTGACATCATCCCACTTATTACAGTTTTGTGTATGATATCCTCAATTTACCTTTGGTCATAAGTTCACACTGCAAAACCTGACAGACTTGTTCAGTTATTTCCTCTTGTCTCCAGACTTATCAAGTTTATTTTAGGATTTTGTTAACCCTCATCCTCCCTCTGGGGTACCCGCAGACCCCAGAGCTATACTTTTTGTCATATCTCACAGGTGCTTCATTCTGTCATTCCAATTTTTCATGACTTTGTCAATCAATTTGTTCCTAATGACTTCATATCATTGTTTTCTCTTTCTGTTTTAATTAGTGCTTTTTAAAAATACCAATGTATCGGGGTCCTGGGGGGCCCCGGTCAAAAGCATCCAATTCCTCCTATGCAGATTCAATAGATGGAACTATTTATTGAGTTCATGTTTGCCATGGGTCCTAATTTAAAGTCTCACACACTATCAGGGGGGGGTAGGGGCTCTGTCAGTCATTTTGAAGGAGACAGACACAGATGCAGCAGACACAGATTTCCTCATGTGCTCTGTGACCCTAAATACTGCTCTTCCTAAGGTCAGATGATGTTCAAAGTCACAAATACAATACATCATTTAATTAACTGTAACTTTCCTAAAATAATAATTATCTGGGGTTTTTTTCAGATGACATTAATTACGTAACTAATAATGTTTTTAGGAGAAAGTTAACATTTTGCTATGATGGTTGTTTCTTACAGTAGTTTATTCTCCTTGTATGTTAAACATGTTGGTAGGATGAGGGTTAAGTGAAATCATCTCACTGCACTGGCAGATCATTTTACCGGTTTCAACAAATTTTTTACTTTTTTTTTCGAGAAGAATGTAACTTGTTTCAGGACATTTACTTGGTAAAAGTGAAATTGTCCTGGAGAAAGTTTCTTGTTTCTGGATTTTCTTCGTTGTTTTATGGTGATTTCTTGAAAGAAGTCATATTGGCGAGATAATTGGTGAGATTACTGAGTCAATTGGTGAGATAATTTAAAAACTAAAAACATCATGAAATAAGCTCCATAGATCTGAGAACAAGTTAAAATCACTGGGCAGCTTGTCATTTTTTGCAGTGTCCTTTCTTCAGAGAGCATATTAAACCCCCTTGATCTGATTTTTAGGGGAATTCTGGTTCTTTTCAGGGACAATTTTAACTATAAAATGATAGACTTGCATTGCTTATTGGCAAATAAACTCTATATTTGTCCCAGTAAGAATTGTTTCAACTTCTCTCCTGCTGCCAGTTTGTGTCAGCGGGCCGTCCAGAAGACTCTCCGTCTCTCTGTCCGTCTTCCATCACTCAGCTGTTGAGTTTTTTCACCGTACTGTTGGTTTTATTTCTGCTGACTCGGTGGTTTGTGTTGGTCAGTTTCTGCTGCTACTCGCTCGTTTTTCTGGTCAGAAATCGCTCCGTTTGATCCATTTTTCTCTCCCAGAATGCACTGGTAAGAATCGGATCATCTACAGTGGCCCAGGAGGGACAGCAGTCAAATTCACACCCTTTGGTTTTTAATTTCAAAGGCCTTTCTGGACAGGAGAGCGAGCGAAACACTTAACATGAATTTAAACATCGCGACTGCTTATTAATAACCGACCGGTCAGTGCTGCAGTCTGCTGCGAGGAAATGTGAGACGAAGCTCCGGTTTCCTACTGTGTGTGTGTGTGTGTGTGTGTGTGTGTGTGTGTGTGTGTGTGTGTGTGTGTGGTATGCAGTAAAGTGAGCGTAGTGAAGTTGGGCATGAAGCAGGGAGAGAGAAAGAGTGTGAGTTACAGAAAGAAAGAAAGAGATAGAAAGACAAAGTGTAAAAAAGAAATAAGAGAGGAAGAGAGAGAAAGTCAAAGGCAGAAAGAAAGAAAGAAGGAAGAAAGGAAGGAAAGGAAGAAAGAAAGAAAGAAAGAAAGAAAGAAAGAAAGAAAGAAGGAAAGAAAGAAGGAAGCAAAGAAAGAAGGAAAGAAAGAAAAGACAAAGATAAACGTAGAGATAACAACAGAGTGTGAATTAAAGAAAGAAGGAAAGAAAGAAGGAAATAAAGAAGGAAAGAAAGAAGGAAGGAAAGAAGGAAGAAAGAAAGAAGGAAAAGAAAGATAAACGTAGAGATAACAACAGTGTGAGTTAAAGAAAGAAGGAAAGAAAGAAGGAAAGAAGGAAAGAAAGAAAGTGCGTTCAGTCAGAGGCTCTGAAGCTGCGTCACAAATCTCCCAGCAGCCTCGGCTGGCGCCATCATGGAGGTCCAGTGGAGAACTGGAGTGTAAATAAATAACGCATCAATAATGTAATAATGTATCAATAATGTAATAATGTATCAATAACGTGTAAATACCAGGCTCTGAGCGTTAGAATCTCTCCTAACATGGCCGGATGCTGCAGATATGACCTCACTCATCTGCAACTCTGATGATGTCATCAGACAGAGGGATGCCAAAGGAGGCCATCTGTGTGCCACACACACACACACACACACACACACACACACACACACACACACACTGCGGATCCTGACTGCAGCAGGATCCACAGTGATCCACTTCAATACACAGTGCACTCTGACTGTCTAAAACCCCAAAACACACACACACACACACACACACACACACACACACACACACACACACACACACACACACACACACTGCACTCAGCAACAACTGCCTACATCCTCCAACAGAAGGCCAAAGACAAATATAAACATCCTATAAGGAAGATTTACCAATTTTTAAGATTTACTTTGCAAGATCGTCTTTATGAGTCTTTATGTTTTTCAAAATCAAGACCACATTACCCATAATCCCTCTCGCTTCCTGTCACTACATGATGAAAAAAACAGTAAATGCTACAAAAGAATTGAATTGTCTGTGGCACACATTTCAACAGAGGTAATAAAAAAAGACTAAAGAATAAAGTAAAGACAGAAGCAAATCGTGCTTTAACTCACACACACACACACACACACACACACACACACACACACACACACACACACACACACACACCATCTTTCTCTGTCATACATTCTTCCTTCCTTTGTTTCTCATCTATTTCTTACTCTCTTTCTCTCATATACAACATACACACATCTCACCATTTCTCTCTCTCTCTCTCTCTCTCACACACACACACACACACACACACACACACCATCTCTCTCTCTCATGTACTCTTGCTTTCTGCTTCCTCCTGTCAATTCACTGTCAATTCAAACAATAAAAGTAGCACTTTTTAAAACTTTTAACTTCAACTCCCTCTGTCTTTATTGCTCTTTTATAATTTCTTCTCTGTTTATACCGCAGCGTCATATCAGCTCCATATGCTGTAACCTCCCCCCAATGCACACACACACACACACACACACACACACACACACACACACACACACACCGCAGCTTAACGACTGCAGCCACAGCATATCGGGAATATTTTAGCCCCGCAAAAAACAACATCTGGCCTATAAGCCTTTTATGGCCGCTGCAGGCTGCCGTACATTTACTGCAGCCGGCAGTTAGACCTTCGATGTGAAGAGGAAGACGAGCTCAGTGCTGCTGAGAGAAGAACTAGAACTAACCTCCTCACCGCTGTATGCCTCCGCCAATAAACTTTGTTTTATCGTTGCAAGGACAGTCTTTATTTATTGAACATATATAATTAATGTGATTATTAGGTCAGCTTAAAGGATTTTGGTGTCTGCAAAAGTAAGTGACAGAACTTCCACCGTTTTTGTAGAATGACCCAAGATCGTTTTCTCAGCTACAGTGGTAAGCAAAACATTATGATGTCACAGTGAAGTTGACCTTTGAACTTATACATATATAAGATAAAATGTCATCACTTCATCATTTTATCCTTTTAGACATTTGTGTGAAATTTTGTCATAATTAGCGTATGAATTCTTGAGTTATGGCCAAACAAGGTCTTTTGTGAGGTCACAGTGACCTTGACCTTTGACCTGAGATATCGTCCTGATATCGTTCCTGAGATATCGTGTTCATGAGAACGGGACGAACGGACGGACGACCTGAAAAAATAATAAAAATAGTTGGACATGTTGGATTTACTGTAGATTGTCGCTTCATTTTTCTTCTTCTCTGCCGTCTTCACCTCAGTTCTCCTCCACTCCTCCACTCTTCTCTTCTTCTATCCTCCTGTTCTCCTCCATTCAGGCCTTGTGATGACAGATGGAGGAAAGATTCATTCTGTTCCCCTTCAGCTCCTATTCTCGTTTCCTCGTCTTCCTCTTTCTCCATCCTTTCTCTCTTCCTCTCTCGTCTCCTTTCCTCTCCTCTATCCTCCCTTCCTTCTTCTCTGACTCCTCTCCTCCCTCATCTCCTCTCTTTTCCTTTTCTCTCCTCGATTCCTCCCCTCTCTCATCTCTTCACCCTTTCTCTTTCCCCAGTCTTCTCTCCTTTCCTTTCCTTTCTTCTCCTCCTCTCCTCTCCCATCACCCCCCTCTAATTTCCTCTCTCATCCCCTCCTTTCCTTTCCTATCCTCGTCTCCTTTCCCTTCCTCTCCTCCCCTTCCTCGCTCACCTACTTCCTCTCCTCTCCCTCCTCTCCTCCTTAAAAAACAGTCGGACATGTTGGATTTACTGTATATTCTCGCTTTGTTTTTCTTCTTCTCTGCCGTCTTCACCTCTTTTTCACTCCTCTTCTTCTATCCTCCTATTCTCATTTCCTCATCTTCCTCTCTCATCTCCTCCTCTCCTTTCCCTCTTTCTCCTCCCCTCACCTCCTCTCTCATTTTCTCTCCTCCTTTCCTTTCTTCTCTTCGTCTCCTTTCCTCTCCTCTGTCCTTGACTCCTCCCTCTTTCTCCCGTCATCTTCTTCTCTTCTTTCATTCCTTCTCCTCCTCTCCTTTCCCCTCATCCCCTCTCATCTCCTCCATTCCTTTCCGGTCCTTGACTCCTTTCCCTCCTCCCCTTCCTCTCTCCTCCTCTTTTCCATTCTTCTCTCTCCTCCCCTCCCTCTGTCTTTCCTCCATCTTTGTCTCTCCTTTCCTTCCCTTTCTTCTCTTCCTCTCCTCTCCCCTCATCCCCTCCTTTCCTTTCCTATCCTCGTCTCTTTCCCTCCTCTCCTCTCTCGCTCACCTACTCCTCTCATCTCCCTTCTCCCCTCCTTTCCTTTCCCTCCGCTTCCTTTTGTCTCCTCTCCCCTAACTGCATCTTCTTTCCTCCCTCATCTCCTCCTTTCCTTTCCTTCTCCTCCTCTCCTTTCCCCTCATTCCCTCTGCTTTCCTCTCCTCTTCTCCTTGCTCCTCCCTCTTTTTTCTCTTCTCACAAACTCCTTTCCCTCCTCTTCCTTTGTTCTCCTCTCCCCTAATTGTCTCTTCTTTCCTCTCCTCCCTCTCTCTCTCCTCGTCTCTCCTCCCTTCTTTTCTCTCTCTCTATCTCTGTCTCTTTCTCTCTCTCTCTCCTCCTCCTCTCCTCTCTCTCCTCCCTTCTCTCTCTCTCTCTATCTCTCTCTCTGTCTCTCTCCTCCTCCTCTCCCCTCTCCTCCCTTCTTTTCCCTCTCTCTATCTCTGTCTCTGTCTCTCTCTCTCTTCCTCCTCTCCTCTCCTCTCTCTCCTCCCCTCTTCTCTCTCTCTCCTCTCTCTCTCCTCCCTTCTTTTCTCTCTCTCTCTCTCTCTCTCTCTCTCTCTCTCTCTATCTATCTCTGTCTCTCTCTCTCTCCTCCCCTCTTCTCTCTCCTCCCTTCTCATCTCTCTCTCTCCTCCCTTCTCTCTCTCTCTCTCTCTCTCTCTCTCTCCTTCCTCCTCTCCTCTGCTCTCCTCTCCTGCTCACCGGCCCTTTAAGGATGAAATCCTCCCTGGCAGCAGGTTGCTATGGAAACCACGGACCGACACACAGCGACAGGTAGAGGGAAGAGGACGGCCTCTGTAGTGTGTGTGTGTGTCTGTGTGTGTGTGTGTGTGTGTGTGTGTGTGTGTGTGTGTGTGTGTGTTGGGATCTGATAAGATAGCGATCCACCAATTTAGCAACAATTTTTGCATCCGTTCCTCTTGTTAGCTCTAAATTTGAAGGAACGTGTGAAAAAAAAAAAAAAAAACAATTTACCTGCTCAGCATCGGCCTGATAAATATGGAAATTGCCTGCAGTAGGAAGGTAATAAATTATATTATAATCAGGATGTAGTGGAGGGGAAACCCACCGAAACCCTCAGCGTACCCAGCCTTTTATTTGTTGAATTTGTTGCTTTTAGACAAATATAAATCTTTAAATTCACGGCATAAATCATAGGAAGTAGATTCAAACTGATGTAACATTATAGAACTACAGATGGACAATCTGCTTCTCTCTCGATACGATCCAATACTCGATCTGAGGTTCAGGATCAATACAACCAGGAGACGATGTGATCAATAAAAGTTCAGTGACGACAAAGTCTGACTGTGCAGAATTCTGTTTATTTCTGAGACTCAAATCTTTGCCAGTGGCTCGCTTTTTTTCCCCATGATAACAAGTTAATTTTCTTTGTTTTCTGGAGAAAACGTCATTATCTGCAAGGAAAATCTCAGGAAAACAAAATGTGTTGTCTGGAGATAACAACATAAATAAATCGATATCTCCAGAAAACAAAGATAACAAAGAAAAATAACATTATCATGGGAAAACAGAGTAAATAAAATGCATGAATATACTGTATGTCCTCAATGGGCTTCGATAGATAGATAGATAGATGGATAGATAGATGGATAGATGGATAGATGGATAGATGGATAGATGGATAGATGGATGGATAGATGGATAGATGGATAGATGGATAGATGGATAGATAGATAGATAGATGGATAGATGGATAGATGGATAGATAGATAGATGGATAGATGGATAGATGGATAGATGGATAGATAGATAGATAGATAGATGGATAGATGGATAGATAGATAGATGGATAGATGGATAGATAGATAGATGGATAGATGGATAGATGGATAGATAGATAGATGGATAGATAGATAGATGACTGGTTAGATTGAATCCTGCAGTGATTTCCATCCTTGTTGCCATGAGCACCAGGCAGCCGGCTGAGCTGGACATGACAGCCAACGGCCTCCATCCCTCCCTCCCTCCCTCCCTCTCTCCCTCCCTCTATCCCCCCCTCCATCCCTCCCTCCTTCCCCTTCCCCTCCATCTTTTTTCATCCTCCCTCTCTCCCCATCTCCATCTGCCCCCGTCTCTCTCTTCCTTCACCTCTCTCCGTCTCTCCCTCTCTCCTTCTCTCATTTTGCCATCCATTCCACATCCACGTCCGCCCCTCTCTAGCTCTCTCTTCCTATCATTTTTTCCCCCATTTTACCCTAAATTTCCTTTTTTTTTTCATTTGCCTGCAGAGAGTTTCTTTTACACTACATATTCAGAGTGTAAACCCGACATGCCAGAGACATACTGCATTCTGATTGGTCAGTCAGCAATATGACGTCACACAGTAGAAGTATTATGTTGTTGTCATTGACACTGGAGAAAGCCTGACAGATATTTTTGACTGACATTAGTAACAAGATGCACAATGGAAACCAGTTCAAAACACTGAGCTTTCTGCTGTGGAGCCTATAACCTTTACTTAAAATCCTTTTTATCTTTGTCCAGCCGTTTAACAGCTTAGTGGTTCCTACAAATTGTCCACCTTCCCTTTGAAAAGCCTCCAATTAGCCTCCGTGTTGAAAGGGCAGCTCTTTTTTTGGCTAGCAGCGCTAAACAGACCCTGCTGCTGACTACTGACAAGCTGTGTGAAGAAAGGACCTTCTCAAGTCCAGATATATTTGACTTCTACCGCCTGTCACTCTGAACCGGGGCTGCACGATATTGGAAAAAGCTGACACTGCAATATTTTTTTTCTGTGATATATATATTGCGATATGAAAAAATACAGGAATTTTCACCAAATGACTTGAATAGCTCTATCAAGCCTTGCCCCTTTAAGAAGGTGGCCTTGTGGGTAACCTGCAGGGTGACGTAGCAGGAAGTGAGTGTGTTTTTAGCCGCAGTCAGAGTGAGCTGCAGGATGCTAAGTAAAGTTAGCATAGTTAGCGGGAAATGAAGCGTCGCGTTAGTTCAGGCAGGACACGGACGTCACGCGTTGCTAGTCATCTACCAGCTGATCGCCACGCACACCAATCATAATCCATTCTCATAACAAGGCGGTCTATTTAAATGGCCTCCTCCTACACTGATTCCTGCTTCACAACTGCTGCACACTCTGCTGCTTGGTAAAGCTTCACCTCCACCTCCCCGGCCTCCACCTGTCATAGTCTATGCAGTCGAGCCCACGGTGGCTCTTAAGTGTCAACGCTGCTGAGTGTTGCTGCTCCGGCTCTGCTCTGTATTCTCCCATGGGGGGGTTTGCATGGCGCCCCTGCTATACCTTCAGCATGCTTGCTGGGTAAGCAGGGAGCTGCTAGAGCAGAGCCATATCCGCCAATCATAACTGTATTACCATTAGTTGCAATTAATGGTTTTATCTTGTGATTAATGGTTTTATCTTGTGACTAAAGTGTTCCTGACTGAAAAGAGCTTAGAACGTCACCGAGAGGCCGTGCATTATGTTCACTGCTGTACTGAAATAAAGTGCCAGTTTGGTCCGGACTCTTAGTAAAAAGCTTGTTAGCAGCTACGAGCCAGGCTAAGCTAAAACAGGCTAGCACAACACCAGAGGCTTCCCAACTACGGTTCGGAGCCGCGAAAGCTGGAAAGATAACATACACTACTCTTATAACAAACCCTTAAATCGGAGTAAATTATGTTATATCAGACAGACTTCTCTTGTAGATTAGTCATGGAAAATGAGAACCGTAGGAGTTTTCCTTTTGTATCAAGCAGCAAAAAAAGTTGTAGCATGACGTGTTTGAGTTAATTTTCCTTACTTGACATCACACATCCTGCGATGTGACTACTGCACATGCGCACATGGCGATGACCATGCTGAAACCATACACCGTGCAGCCCTACTCTGAACAGTAACAAAACAGACACGAACAAAACAAAAATGAGAAAACAAATCAATCCTTTAAAAGGCTAACACCGGTGTTGTTTTAAGTCAGTCCAGCGGTTCAGCTTCCTCTGTGTTTCTGCACACAGTCAGCATAGTTCAGATATCAGAATTTGTTTTCCTCCTTCATTCTTTCCTGTCTTTCACTATGAAAAACAAACTTCCACAGAGCGACAGGATCTGAGTCGAGTGTTTGCATCTCAGCGCCGCGTTACGTCTCCTCCAGGAAATAATCCTCAGAAACATTTACTTATATTTTTTTTTATTTAGCAGGACAGCAGCTCATTTCTAGCTCGGTTTGACACTGGAAAGTTTGGATTTCAAAAACAACAAAAATTATACAAGTAAACGTTAAAAAATCAGTGTTTGGGGAAATGTAAACTAGATCTAGACAAAAGTAAATGGGCTTTAACTCTAAATGACACTGATGTTTTCCTTTAAAGAGGTGTTGAGCCAAACTTTAACTTTTAAAGATATTTAAGTCCTGATTTCACCAAATGATGCAGCTAGTCTGTATTGACACCGGTTTTCACTGTTCGTATCACCATCTTTTCAAAAAATGATTAAATTGTTTGTCGGGTTTTCACAGCCTTTGATATTTAGCAGACAGAAACAGAAGTTAGTGATCTGTGTGTGTGTGTGTGTGTGTGTGTGTGTGTGAGAACAGCAGAAGAAGAGGAGGACAGGTAGAGCTGGGTGTGGCTCCACAACCCTCTAATTGTCACAATGGTTGCCGAGGGAAACCAATAATTCTACACACTGCTACAGCTGCAACACCCTTCACGCCACACACACACACACACACACACACACACACACACACACACAGTCAATTACAGAGCGGCGGTGACCCGGATGCGTAGAATCTTCCCGGTGACGATGGATTGTTTCAACGGCTTCTATTAGTGGCCAGCAGCTTTGACAGGAAGGTAACGACCATGCACACACACACACACACACACACACACGCACACACACACACACACACACACACACACACAGTCAGCCATACAGACAGGCACCCAGAGGAGAATTCCCCTACGTCATTCAAACAAGTATCACACCCAAAATAAAGCAAAAACAGCATTTATCACAGAGACACCAGTGTGATATCTGGGTGTCATTCTGTCACTACAGGCAGGCAGCCACGGTTACTGGTTCAATGTCATTTCCATGTAATCGATACAGGAAGCGACCTCTATTGACGCTCCAGCTCGGTGATTGGGAAAACAGTCTCCGCTGATCATTTGTCAATGCTGGAAAAGTACAAATCAATATCAAAGAGCCGTCTGCATCGAAACCTCATGAAAACACACAGAGTGCACAAAACGCTTTCCACCAGACTGAGCAGGGACAAATCCAGCTGGACGTTATGATCTCTTGTTCTTTTGTCATGAGGGAGGAGAGGCAGGTGAAAGGAGTTTTAAAGCTGCAGTATGCAACTTTATGACATAAAAAAAAAAAACCAATAAACAGGATATATTTGACATCATCAGTCTGTGAGTTCAGGCCTAAATCCGTTTGCCTGAAATTGGCTTTCCAGTGATGTTCAGGACGTTTGGGGGCGTAAACCATTTAATGTCGAACCAAAGATGCTCTATGCACACAAGATGACGCATTACAAGCTGCGCCAATGGTATGAAATGGTAAACACTTCCTGTCTCCTAAGTGGGCGTGGTCGCCTCTCCCCCCCCGTCCCCCCACCTCGTTTGGAAGTGTTGTGAACATCGTGTGGATTACTGATGGACTATTGCTTGTCCATGTCAAAACAATACAACACTAGATACAGTACAAATTTAATGTTTGGGCTGTTTTTGCCGCTCGTTTTTATCTGCTATGCTTAATATCCGATACCAACCCAGTACAAGATCATATCAGTCTAATAATATTCTCTTTTTTCCCCTCCAAAAACAGTTAAATAATAATAACAATAATAGTATTATTAAGCAAAGAAAGACAAGTTTTATTTCTGTTTTAACTTTTAATTCATGGTTTCACGTATAAGTCCCTTTAAATGTCTGTTTATCCAGTTGGAAAGCGTGAAACCAGACTGACGGGAGATATGATGATGTTGTCAGATCTCATGAGAGTGTGTTCCTGAGACAGAGACAGGTCTCTAATAAAGTTCATTTTCTCCTGATTCGTCCATCTGAAAAATACTTTTTTAGTGTTAGAATGTTTGGAAGATACACGGCTTATGAAAAACGGGTCCGATATTTACTTCGGTGACTACGGGGCGAAAGAATCGGTCATAATCTGTGCTCACTGTTCACTTCTCCCATTGGAGTGAGGCCTAAAGGGGCGGGGCAGTGGAGAAACCCATGTGACACAGATACAGGAAATGACTCGCAGTTGCGCCGTCTCGTCTCTAAACCGTCTCTGGTCTAACCTCCACCAGGGTTTCATACGTAAGCGAAAAACCCCGTTAAATCTCCCTACCTGTTTCACACAAAAGGGGCGGGGAAAAGCAAAGGAAACGGACGACCGATCGGAATCGAGCAAAGAAGCTTTTCCCGCAGCCTGTTAGCAACATGCTAACACATCTGACAGCTGTGAACAGCTTCTGTAAAGCTTCATCTCTGTAACATGATGTTAGCACAAACTGGAGGCAGCAGAGTCTGAAACTGACAAACTCATCTGACAGTTCCTCTCCTGACAGGAAGTTTAACACAGCGGCACAAAACAGTTCTGCTTCATCACCTACAGGTTTTACTTCTGATCAAAAATGCATCATAGTCCAACGTGCACCTGAACACCTGAGCAGATGGAAATGGTACACACACACACACACACACACAACACACACACACACACACTCCCGTCCTACCTCGGCTGTTGGTCGCCAGGTCGGCCACCTTCTGAAAGGCGTCCAGGAAGGCTGCTACCGCGACGACCGTCGTCCTGGAGACAACAGACAGAGACAGAGACTGGCATCAGAACATGCTATACGGATAAAAATATAAGTTATCAATCAATCAATCAATCAATCTCCACTGTGTTTTTGTAGAGTGAGTGATGTGCAGAAACTCCACATCCGCTTCAGAATCACTTTAATCAGCAAGTGTAATAAATAAACAGGAGGAGTCGACTGATATGGGTTTATGAAGGCCGATAATGAAGTGAAGCTGAAGTACTGAAGCTGCTGATAGCCGATATTTTGTGCCGATGTTCAATATCTTTAAATTTATCATTGATTGATTGATCATTTTTGTGCCAAAAACCTCAAGGATTCAGAGTTCCCCCCCCCGAGTTTTATTCTCATCAGGGTGGAAAGGAAAGGCCTCTGAAACATTTAGAGCATCACGGGACACTAAAACTAAAACTCTCCACTGAAGCCACAGTGTCACTGAGTGTCGGGTGTTACTAACATGACATGACAGAGGGGGGCGGGGCCAAACCACAAAGTCCCAGCCCCCGCCCGCACCGCAGCTCTATAATCTGGATTAGAATTCAGAAATCATTTAATCTGGATTAGAATTATTCACGCTCGACTAACACCTGGAATCCACTTTCTCTGATTAAAACAGAGACAATTCTATATTACTGAATTACCACTCGGGTCTTTCACAGCGTTCCAGCAGATGAACCTACAATGAATCGGACTGGAAATCAAATTGAATTGAAAGTCACTGTGTCACCCATTTCATTTAATCTAATTTACAGAAACACATAGAAGGACTTCAGTTTTCTTTAGTGTTTGTCGTGTTAAAATTGACTTTTTAACTAAGATTTATTTTTAACGAAGGGCACAAATTTACCAATCCATTCTAACAAAGAGGAAGGCAAGAAGAACATGGGGAAGAAGGAGGTCAAGAACAGGAAGAGGAAGAAAGAGGAGAAAATAAGATGAGGATGGTGACTAAGAGAAGACTGTTCACATGTCAAAGCAGGGAATGATGGGAAAAAAGTAGGAAAATCTCCCTTTAATGGATGTGTGGCGTCGAACCCCCTCTGGCCTCCTTTACAGCTTTAATTGACCTGTTTTGTTTTTTGTGGTGCCACCTTTCTCTCAACCAACCGTTTGTCCCGTTGAGAAAAAAGTGACCCAGCCTGTCTCTCTGCTGCAATGCATTCTGGTCTCTCTCCTGCTCCTGTGGGTGGAGAAACTGGTCTCTCTCTCCCTCTTCTACGATGGATCTCTCCCTGTGTGATTGTTGAACGTCTCTCGGTGCAAAATGGCGGCTCTAGAAAGAAGCCCTCGCTCTTTGATTCTGAGGGACTGACACCAAAACCTGACGTTTAGCGCTGAGGTTTTACATCCTGAAACATTTCCTCATGTCAAACTCCATTGTTTTTAAATCCACCTTAAAACTCAAGTGTTTTAATTCTCATGAATTGGAAATCCAACAAACACCCCCTCTTCAAGAGATGGATACAGGAGGTGTTGTCCTTGCTCCAGCTTGAGAAAATAAGACATACATTGAGTGGGTCCTATGACAAGTTTACTAAAGTATGGTCCCCATTTATTGAATATGTAAAGGAACTGACCCTCTGATACACCATGCCACCTGACTGATGTCTCTCCTATTTAGCCTATTGCTACTATAACTAATGTCTATACATTGGACCTTATTTTTATTTTTTATTTTTTATTTAGGTATTATCGTTTAATTTATTCCTTTACTTTTTCTTCTCTCCCCTAAATGTTTGCTATAATCTGCCTAATTTCATTGTTCCTTCCTTTTGAGTGCGCTCTTGGTCCCAGGGGAGGTAGGGAGGGATAAGGGGTGGGTACTATGCGGGGTTATGTTTGTGCGAGTTCAGTATGTTTGTTCATGCGTGTATATGTTTATATAATTGTAAAACTCTTTAAATAAAGTTATGAAAAAAACAAAAAAACTCAAGTGTTTTAAGGTGGATTTTTCCTTCAGTGAGGCCAAACGCGTCTCTGACCCCTCGGCTGGTTTGGATGATCTGATCTTCAGAGCGTCTCGGCTGCGTTTAAATCACATTTTATGCATTTTTGCGCTGTCCGATTTCACCCTTCACTCACATGTTGCCTCCGGGGGTAAAAGGGGTCCCCAAACTACCCCCAAACCCACCCCCCCTTTCTAGACACAGGTTGAGGAAGAGGAGGAGGAGGAGGTCGGTGTTTTTAATCAGCGTCGACCCCGGCTGACCTCCGGCCTGCAGAGCCTCCTGAGGCGAGACGCTGATCCCACCGCCTGATAATGACTTTATGGAGCCATCATTAATCTCTGCCAGCCAGGGGAAGGTTAATTGAGTTGTGTGTGTATGTGTGTGTGTGTGTGTGTGTATGTGTGTGTATATGTGTGTGTGTGTGTGTGTGTGTACGTAGTGTGTGTGGGTGGAGGTTGCAGGATGGTGGGTGGGTGACAGTGAATTAGAGTGAGTGCATGTGTGTGTATGAGCAAGTGTGCATGTACTGTAAGTGATGCAGCTGGGTATGAGTGTATGTGCATGTGCCTTTCCTGTGTGTGTGTGTGTGTGTGTGTGTGTGTGTGTGTGTGTGTGTGTGTGTGTAGGGGGGGGGGGTACATGTTATGGCGCATAAAGGCACGTGCATGGGTAATGCAGTTTGTGTGTGTGTGTGTGTATGTGTCTGTATATGTTTGTGTATGCGTATGACCTTCAGTGGTGTGTTGTGTGTGTGTGTGTGTGTGTGTGTGTGTGTGTGTGTGTGTGTGGTGAACCGGAGCAGCAGGACGAGGCGACAGAAGAGGAGAGGTGAGCCTGACATTTAAACACTTAATGAAGCAGACTGATTGGATTTTCATGAGCTTAGGTTGGACTATTAAAACATTTGTGTGTGTGTGCATGTGTGTGTGTGTGTGTGTGTGTGTGTGTGTGTGTGTACTTGTCCTTGTGTGCACATTTTTCACATACATCACTTTTAACATCTTTCCCACTCTAACTGCCAACGTTAATGTAGCAGGTTTAATTTCATCAGGTTTAATTTAGCAGATTGTATTTTTAGCTTTACAAACATTTCTCAGAGGCAGAAATAATCTGATTGGTTGAACCTCAGTGGGCGGAGCCAAAGAACCACAGTTTTTCAGAGTGCGGGTTAGCTAACTGGCAAACATGAATGATAAAGAAGGAACTCTGGTCAAAATATAAACAAAAAATATAAATGGCAATGACTTCTGTTTTCATTCCTGCATACCCATGGCATCATGACTCTTTTATTCTGTGTATATACAGTATTATTTTGTTCTTATTTATTTTATTTTATATTTTTGTATCTTATACTCTATAGTGTTTATATTTTCTTATAGTTTTTATCCTTAATTAGGCATCTATAGGCTTGCTCCAAACGACATTTCATTGTACTCATACAGTGACAATAAAGGTATCTATCTGTCTATCTATCTATCTATCTATCTATCTTACCTAGCTAGTGTGTGTGTGTGTGTGTAGGTGTGTGTGTGTGTGTGTGTGTGTGTGTGTGTGTTGGTTACCTGAGCTGTGATTGCAGTTTGCCAGCCTTGCTGATGAAGTCGTCCCAGACTGGGTAGCTGCTCTGAAGAGACAAAAGCAGAAAAATGTCAAGAGAATAAAATTAATATCAAACACTTTACAGCTACAGACTGTACAACACACTGCTCACACACAGCTGGGCAACAGTAAA
>NW_027283327.1:42500-67854 GCF_046629955.1 Centroberyx affinis | reverse complement strand
CTGTGTAGAGTTTGGAGGAGGTGCAGGAGGAGCTGAGGGAGGATGAGGAGGCGAGGAGAGGAGAAAGAGGACAAAACCACTCTCATCGTCATGACAACCCAGCCAGACCATAACTATGGAAGCATCACTGAGGTACTAGCACTGTGTGTGTGTGTGTGTGTGTGTGTGTGTGTGTGTGTGTGTGTGTCGTGCTCATTAACTTACAACTTTTGAGCAATGTAAAGTAGCCAACTTCTGCCCACTAAAAGCTTTGTTACATTCCACCTTGTCCACCATTTGGGAAAAAGGGACACCTACTCTTATTAAATGACTAATGACACAAACTTAAAACAAATGATGGTAATTTCTAAAAGATAGAAGGTAACTTAAGTCCTTGGTTGATAAAATTGACATTTTAAACAGACCGTTTGTCCATATTTTAGAGATACTGAAAGATGAACTTAATAATAATGGATATAGAGCAAAAATTTACCTTCAAATACATTTTCTAAGTTTCTAGGTTCAGGTTTAGAGAATGACTGTCAGCAAGTGTTCACCAGTACAGTAAGTGTGTGTGTGTGTGTGTGCGTGTGTGAGTGTGTTGAGTGTGAATGTTGCATGGGTCGCTCTTTCCCAGCGGAAGTGCGTCTATTCTCAGGCTCATAGTGCATTATGGGCCAGTGGTGATGTCATTACAGCTCCCTAAACAGGAAATGGGCTCCTGGAAAGCCGCCAGTGCGCTCTCTCACCGTCTGTCTCTTCTGTCTGTCTTCCTCTCTGTCTGTCTCACTCATCTCTCCCCTGGCTTTCTGTCTGTCTCTCTTATCTGCACACAAGGGGGGGGGGGGGGGGGCTATGGATCAGTGTCCGTCCTTGTTTGTTTGTTGATTCATCTGTTTGCCTGTGTGTAATGTGCGATATCTCAACACCACTGATTGGATTTTGATGAAACTTGCAGTGACGCATCTCGCCACTGCACTCCAGCATTTTCAAAATTACACTGATTAGCGCGACAATTACAGGTTAAGGCAAGGTGACATCATTCGTGGGGGACGAAATGTTTACTCTTGCCTTGCTTTTCTTAATATGTTATTTTTGACGCTCTGTTGTTAAAGTTCTTGACTTGGTCAGCCTGGGTGGAACAAGGGGAGGAGGACGACAAAGGAGACAATGTGTCTGTGTGTGTGTGTGTGTGTGTGTGGGGGTGCACTAGGTGAGGGAGGATGGTGGGTAGTAAGTTGGAATGAGGACAGCGATAATGAACAAACCAGAGCTTTATTCTAGCTCTTTTAAAAAGTCCTAACCGTCTCCCCAGTAGAAGAAATCTGTCTCTCTGGCACGCTCTCCGTAACTTTTCTTCTTCTTCTTCTGTCTTCTTCTATCTGCTATCTCCTCTCCTCCCTTCTCTCCCTCCTACCCTCTCCTCTTCCCATGTGACTAATTATTTGTGGTTTTTTCCCTCTCCAAGTGTGTTACTCAGAGACTTCCTGTCTTTCTTTAACACCAGACAGTGTGTGTGTGTGTGTGTGTGTGTGTGTGTGTATGTGTGTCGTACCATGCCATCATGTATCTGTGTGTTGGTGGGACTCTCCAGTAGCTGCAGCTGTTTGTCAAAGAGTTGAGCGATCGCTCTATGAACTAACTCATACTGCTCCTAGAGAGAGAGAGAGAGAGAATAAGGGCGGCAAGGGAGAGAAAGAGCGGGTGTTGCAGCAGGGGAGGTGAGAGCGGGAAAAGTAAGTGAGAGAGAAAATAAAGAGAGAAAGGGTGTCAATACAACAAAAATATCAAACACATCCTATACATCTACACTCAAAACACAGATTCACAAGGCAATAAAATACACAATGTGCGAAAACCATAGAATGACCATCGCTGCTGCACCTTGATTTACACCAGGAATATGCCTTGCTACGAAAGTAAATACATTTAATGTGTAACTAAGGCAGACAACAAACAAACAGAGTTTAATAGACTCAGACCCTTTTTTATTCCTTACTGAGATGAAAATGTTACATACGTTTTCCTAAAATGCAGTGTGATTTGGTTGTTAAATACTTCAAATAAAACTACAAATTAAACTCAGTGGAATTATTCTCAATATTTCTCAGGCGGTGTATGTAAGCCCACAAATAGATTCGTGCTGCTTAAACCTTTTAACAGATTCTCAATCCATTTCCAAAACCAGGCCTGAGGGTAGTTCAAAGTAAAACGCTGTCACGACCCCTGAGAGCATGGACTTGAAGAAACCAGTCGGTGGAAATACAGATAAAACCAGATAAACAACAGCCTGGTTTCTTGTTTGCTGGCGTGGAAAACTTGGCTGCAGCAGCACTTTTGCGGTGCAATGCCCATCAGCACCCAATCACTAATTGGCTTTTCTAGATGTCCTGCCTATCGATCAAACAACAGGACAGTAACTTTTTGTGTGTAGGACCAAAAACAAATAAAAAAGATGGATACAAACCTTGGTCTGAACAGCAGAGTGTCGCTGCGTCCTCATTTCTTGAATCAACCGGAACACATTGAAGTCTTCTGGTATCTTCTATAAAAACACACAAGAGAATAAAAGGGTTAATTATCTTTTGACTGCGGCGTTTGATTTATACTCTTTCAAACAAAACAACATAGTAAGGGAGGATGCACCCCTCAATGCACTTTACAAGATAACATACTGTGTAGTAAAAGTGTGTGTGTAGGTACTTGCATTTGTGCAGGTATGTGTGTGTTTGTAGGTATTTGCAGTGTGGGAGTGTGTGTGTGTGTGTGTTCACATACCCCAGCTTTGAGGAGGTTCCATGTGTAGTCAATAGCACAGATAGCACCCGTCCTCCCACAGCCCGCACTGCACAGAAACACAGTCATACAGTTTAAGTTCAACATAATCACACACATAAAGATCAACACACTCTCTCCCACTCTCTCGTCACAAACACACATCCACAAAGAAACTCACTCCTCACAGGTGCCCACTCTCAAGGATTTTTATTCTTGTTTGTCATCTGGACCACACAAGAGAGTAAATACTGAAAAAAAAATCAATCACACATGTGCGTACGCAACCCATCCTCGAGACAGGATGGAGACAGAAGCTTCACAGAAGCTGAGATAATGTGACATCATGTCTGACACACACACACACACAATCATAAAACATCTCACGCTGTTAGAAAATCCTCTGCTAGTCTGTCTAACTAGCACGGTTGCTCCACACATGCATATCTCTTCCCACTCAAGGTTACTCTACACACACACACACACACACGCTCAGAGCTTTAAGTCCTGCTGTGTAACAGAGGAACCAGGAAATGTCCTCAGGCTGCTCATTATACCTGATTACACACACATGGAGACAGTGTGTGTGTGTGTGTGTGTGTGTATGTGTGTGTGTGTGTGTGTGTGTGTGTGTGTGTGTGTGTGTGTGTGGCAGAGGACCCAGTACCTATCCAGGATCTAGCCTTAGTATCACTCTGTTTTCCTTCATATACTCTTGTTAACCATCTGAATTTCTTCTTTCATAGAACAGGTCCAGCTGTCTTTGGAGCTGCTTTCTTAAATTCATCGTTGCCTAAACGGATGACATTTAAATCCTCAGTCTAGAGCAACCTCACTACTCACTGTAGCAAAGAGTTGCTTCACTAAGACGGGTACATATCAACGGAGACTAAAGGCCTTCAGCCCAACATCAACTTCCATGAGATTGCCCTATGCTAGCACACCACTAATAGCAAATAGTCTCTCTTGTTTGTTCATAAAACGCAGCCTGAAGCCAATTTTCGTTACTACTTCTGTGTTCTTGCAGCCGTTCTGCTGTAGCCCATTTGCTGCCACGTCGCTGGCATTTTGGGTACAGCAGTCAAGAGCCTGTAGTCAGCCGCAGCAATCAGAAGTAAAGTATTAATGCAAAAGTCAGTCCTGGCTCAGCTGTTTTAGTCCAAAATGGCAGCACAGTAGTAAATTATAGTGAATTGGTCCTCTGCCCGATTTAGAATCAGTAGTTTATTCATCTGAGACAATGAAACGCCAAACCACAAATAGGACCAAATATATATATTAGTTGAATGTTAAAAATGCAACCAAGATTAACTCCCTAATTTGTTCTTCTACCGGCATTCAATTTGCATTTGTGTGTGTTGGGTCCAGCCACTACTGTAATATTTCTCCAAGTGGCGAAACTTGGCTTCAAAGACTCAAACCCTCCCTGGCCCCCTATTGTACACTCACACTGCCTCCTCAGAGGAAATAACAGGCAATCCCATGAATCATGAAATTCTAAAAAGTAACATGGTGAAAAAGAGAAAACAAGTGAAAGGGAAAACCTGTGATTCTGGAGTCTAGATCTAGTCTAATCAATACCAGTGTGGGACAAGATTTTAAGCATATACTTCCTTCCACAACAATGTTACTTGAAATTTAACAATATTTCCAAAATATGAGAATCCATTACCATTGCAGATGTGCTGCATTATGATGCAGGTGTTGTATGAATTGGATATATTCTACTTATGAGTTGATTATGTACGGGTGAACTGAAACAAATGTTTTTCACCCATTTCTTACTAGCTTTCTATGAAGCTGTCAGATATGACACTGAATTCAACTCTCTATTCTGCACACAGTTTGCAGCAATATAAATGCATTAGGGATTAAGTGTGATCCCAGCCTTAGAATAACTGACAGCGTAAGGCTGGGTATTGGCAAGGACCTCACGATACGATATGATACGATATGATACGTATCACGATACATGGGTCACGATACAATTGTATCACGATACATTGCGATACAATACATACTGCGATACATTGCAATACTCGACATAATTTACTGAAAATTTAAAAATAGAGCTGAAAATACAACTTGCTGTGTATCACCTGGGTAGTCTAATATGTACATCACATTATATTGATAACTCTGCGGACAAACTGAGTCAAAACTATTTAATTCAAAGGGATTTGAGGGAAATTTAAGGAAATTTTAAATCAATTTAAATAATTTTTTTTAATGTATGGATACGAGGGGCTGGAAAATCGATAAAGTATCATGGAAAAAAATATTGCAATACTCAGCTGTATCAATTTTTTTGCACAGCCCTATGACAACGTAAATTATTTTCCAAGAGAAGTTATTTTGAAAGTATAGGTGTTACTTTTTTCAAAAGGTGTTTTAACTCATATGCATATGTAGCGGTTTGTGTGAGTGTTGTATGCATATACCTACCTGCAGTGCACACATATAGGAACATCATCATTTTCTTGGTATTCTCTCATTAGTGCTATCATATCCAGTATGGAGTCAAACGATGAGGGGACATCATGATCCGGCCAGTTCATATAATGGAACTGAGTTAACCTCCTAGATTCCTGCAGGGAGACACAGGAGAAACATTATTAAAGGCCTTCAAGGTCGGTGATTTGAATCACCAGACCAGCTGGGAAAATCTGGGTGAGGAAAGTGAAAGTGTAAAGCTCTTGTCTCAGTAAACAACTACTGTCACAATGCCTTTGAACAAGGCACTTAACCCCCAGTCGCTCCAGTGGAGCTGATCAGTGCCAACAGCAGAAGACTGTGGTTGTATTGGGCGGCTGCCAGGTGCGACTGTGTAACCGGATGAATGTGAAGATGGGCAGTGGTGAAAAAAAAGCATGTGTGCTCAGCAAATCTCTTCCCAGGATAAATAAAGGCTAAAAATCAGATTAAGTCAGAGAACTTACATTCTCATGCTCTACCATCAGAGTCCTGATAAAGTAGTCTGTTCTGGCCTGCTCCGATTCCTAGAAACAGAGACAGAAAACACTTCCACTCAACAGAACAAAATGTGAGAAATTCACAGAAAAACAGATCCCTAGTTAAACAGCCACACACACAGCTGTAATATTAGAGATTTGTCTACTTACACAGGAGATTCTGAAGGGGCCGAAAGACATGGGCTCCTCCCCTAACAGGGGGAAATACCGCTCACACTTTTTCTAACCAGAAGAAGAGGGAACAGAGAAGTTAGCTGACAAGCAAACAAGATAGATACCACAACTTCCTGTGTACAGATGCCTTCTGTCTTCAGAAACAGACTTAATGTGATATGTACAAACAAATTTACAAAGAAAGTATAAGTGAGACATGTACAGGTTTAAACAAATGTACACATACAGAGGCAAATACACCTTATCAGGGCTATCAGTCACACTTCATCATTAGCTCAGTAAACACCTTGACCAGAAACACTGACAAGCTTAGGGCAGGATCAATGCAAATTGAGTCAGTACTTTGGTAATTGCTTTCAGCCGCTCACACCATATCTTTCTCACTCTCTCTCACACACACATTATATCTTTCACAAACAAAAAACATACAAGCACACTCAGACATGCAAAAAATATAAAACACAGATGCATCATTTGCACACATGCATACCTGCACTGACACACACACACACACACAGATTAAATGTTGCAGCCTTACCCTGCCCATCTCAAACTCTCGACAAGCCATTACAATAACCTGCAGACACACAAACAGGAAGGATTACAGTCAATATTTAGACTCAACCACTCACAGCTAAATCATACTGTCCAAAAATACACTGTTTTGTTCAATCCAAAATGTTCTATTTATGTAACGCTGTACTTCCCAAAATGAGGTCCAGGGACTCCCGGGGGTCCCGAGGAGTCCCCGGCAAAATAAGATAAAATGAGATGAAGCATTAATGATCCCCGTGGGCAAACTGAGAATAGTTCAACTTCACTATTTTTAGTGAAGTTAGCACAAAGACAGAATGTAAAAGAATGGCTATTCTGATTTACAGTTTTCACTCTCACCACTGTATCTCCCCATCCCCTCCCTGTGGTTCTCCATCGATAATAATCACAGCTGCTATCTCCAGCTTTTGACAGTGCTAGGTAGACCTAACTGCACCTCCCTCCCTCCCTCCCTTATCTGTCCATCTGGCCCTACCATTAGCACTCCCCATCTGCCTTTTAATTCATCACAGCCATATGAAACATTTATTTTAATTACTAACACTTCAGCTTTTATAACTAATACCTACACAGAGCGATGCTGTACTCCCAGATCCATCTCTAAGTAACATAATATCTTACCCATTACCCTCTTCGCCCATCTATTTATGTCCCTTCATCCATCAGTAACCCACACCCAAAGCTGTGTTCAACTCCCCAGACTCATTCAATAAGGCAGAGGGGCTTTTGTCATCTTAACTGCCTCCTTATTTCTCCCTTTATGAATCCATCCCTCTCTCCTTCCCTCCATGCTATAAGCCACACTCACAGCTATGTTGTACTCCCAGTTCATTCTCCAGAAGTCGATGACAGTGTTAGGCAGCGGGCCCTGAGTTGCAATGTAGGCCTCTGGGCCATCCATACCCTGGGGAGAGGGAGGGAGAGACGGACAGAAAGAGAGACAGAGGGTCACTTTAATTATTTTTAAATCTTTCACAGTGCCTTTCACAAATTCACACATTAAAAACGTACAGTGTTATCATAAAAATCCTTTATGTAATGTGACTTTATAGGTCCCTGGATGTGAATAAAAACTTTTTCTATCACTAAATTCAAACAGCGTGTCAGAAAACACAGCCAGGCAACTTGATTTCCTGTCTGCTTTTTACCTTGATGAAATTGGCATTGATGTAATCTGTGTCCTGATTGGTCGTTTTTAATGCCAGCTTCACCCTACTGTGATCAACTGAGAGGAGAGAGAGGGAGACAGACAGACAGAGAGACAGAAACAATTACTTTCATCCATTTAAAATGATTTTGTTATTACACTTAGACAGACAGAGACAGATGCAGAAAGAAAGAAGTAGAGAGAGAATGAGACAAGCAGATTGACAGAGAGACACAAAGAGAGAGAGAGAGAGAGAGAGAGAGAGAGAGAGAGAGAGAGAGAGAGAGAGAGAGAGAAAGAAAAGACAGAAAGGGAGAAATAAAGAGAGGGCAAACAAGGACAAGGGAAAAACCAGAGCAAAATTGAGTGTAAAGAGGTTAATGGAACGCAGAGCAATATCATCATTCCTGAGCGTGTGTGTGAGTGTGTGTGTGTGTGTGTGTGTGTGTGTGCGTGTGTGTGAGTACACATCTGTTGCGGATGTACCCTTCCTTTGCCTTATGAGCAGCTCATTCACTAAAAGCCTGAATGAATGAATGGATGGACGGACGGACAAAGGAGAAAGGGGCGATAAAGGAATAAAAAAAAAAAGATAGGACAGATGTTTGGTCATGTAAGCTTGCTCCGAGGTCATTAAGTACAGAGAGCACTCTGCACGTGTGTGTGTGTGTGTGTGAGAGAGAGCGAGCGAGAGAGATAATCAGGTATTACATGACAACATATCATTGTATAAATGTACATATAGTATTTCTATATGCACGTGCATTCTTTTGAGTATACTTTTTCATGTAGGCCTATGTATCTCTCTCTTGCTCCCTCCAATCCCCTCCTTCTTTCTGTCTTTCTTTCTTTCCCTATCCGTCTCCCACCATCCAACTCCCTCTCTCATTTTCAGTTTCCCTTTATTTAATCAGGTAATCTCTGAAGAAAATGCAAAAACATTCAGTCACATGTTCCAGCAGTCAGGGAGTCAGCAACATACAGAGACATACCTTATAAAAAGCTGTAGACGCTGAGTGTATGGACATTAAGATTAGCAGCATTAGTAGTGAGAGTCGTGAACAACATACACTTTGTTTTGTCTGAGTTTAAAATGAGTTTGAGATTGATGAGAGATATCTGGAGAGCATCAAAGGCAGACTGTAATCTAGTAAGAGCCTGGTTTGGAGTGGAGTCCATGGCATACAAGAGACTATCATCAGCATAGAAATGGAAATTATATCTCCAAGTCCCTCTCCCTGTCTCTCTCTCTAATAGATCAACAGACAGAGAGATCATCTGTGCACTCTGCCTATGCATTTGTATGTGTGTGTGTGTGTGTGTGTGTGTGTGTGTGTGTGTGTGTGTGTGTGTGTGTGTGTGTGTGTGTGTGTGTGTGTGTGTGTTACCAAGGACTTACATGGCAGTATATCTTTGTATCTGTTCTTCTTGACATTCTCCTCTCTCTCTCCTACGTTGGTGGGGTAGATCTTCTCCGTCCGGTACTTGGTTGATAACCGCCGTAACCTCTGAAACAGACAAGAACAGAGGAGACAAACACGTTAACTGTTTGCTCTTTCTCTTTCTGCCTTTCATTTTGTTGCTCGCTCTCTCTCCAGCAGACAGAAAACAGAGTAATAAACTCATCAAATTTTTCCTTTCTCTCACCTACAGAGATTATGCAACTGCAATAGGATTTGTTTGTATGTACCGTGCAGTTTTAACCTACTTAACCTTTGTGGGTGAGACAGGACAGAGGAAAAGGAAAATGTTACGTACTCATGTTTTCGGCTTTTCTTGGGCAACACACAGTGGAGAGAGAAACAAGAGAGCGAGGAGGAAGAGGAGGGTGATGTAATACAACCTGTGATATAAGTTCTCAGTCAGACAGAAGTTCTTGTATATTGTATGAGACAGAGAGCTTCAGAGAGCATTGCTCAGACTGCTGGGAGTGGAACCCAGGCTTTTTCTTGATCTGTGGTGTTTCTACTGTAGAGTTATTCATTCAGCCGTCTTAATGCTGCAGCGCTGCTCTTTTATCTCTCTTGGCTCTTCAAGCTGTCATATACACACACACACACACACACACAGGCTACACTAACAAGTCAGCAAACTTTAACTACCGCACACACATGATGAAACAACTGACCCTTCCCTCACCCCCTTAACTTACATTAACTACCACACACATATTGTTTAACACACACAACAGCAACACACACACCAACTACTCCTACGCCCCACACTACCTCTCACACTCTAACTACACATACCTACTTCTCCTAAAAACACACACACACACACACACACACACACACACACACACACACACACACACACACACACACTCTCTCTCTCTCTCTCTCCCTGTTCCTTGCGTGATAGTGCACGGAGTAACCTTGGGCAGATCTAATGGTAACTGACACTAATGAAGACACACTGAGTTAATGGGAACAGGACAATTACAGCCTCCCTGGTCTGACAGCAGGCCATAGCAGAACGAGCTGTCCTCGGACGCTGTGGCCCAGAACAGAAGTTCTTAAAAGGCAACAAGGGTGGGGTTTTCTCATTAAAGAAGAATATCATATCAACGCAAACACAAGTATTGTTGTTTTCCAATCAGTGGCAGCAACCAGAGACGGTCTCCTAAACGAGGTATTCTTTTGCTGAATCTATGTCCTACAAATCAAAGTGTGTGTGAAAATCTTCTATTTCATTCGAAGCAACAGCATCTCACTCTCCTACACATTTCGTTTAAGGCCCTGAAAAAGGCACTAAAATCTTGAATGTGTTGGAAAGTTGCATCCAAGTGTGTTAAGATTCATACTGCAATCACATTCATTTAAATAAATATGATTTGACAGAACTGATTGGTTTCACCTGTGACCCACAAACATCCTTTATAAGAAGGAAGGGGCTTCCAGTCCACAGACACTGATGAAGGCTGAAGTGGTGAAAATGTTTTGTCCATCTTCAAATAAATATTGCTTATACAGTTTCTAGCTGTTGAACGTGAGCATGTTTTTTTAAACACACCTTTACTGGGCATTTACAGTGCCAAGACACAGAAAGAGAGCGGGATAACATGCGACTTAGGTCCCAGGATGGATTTGAACCTTAGATGTCACAGGTACATGGTGTGCGCCTTAGCTAGCTGAGCCACCAGGACGCCCCCAACAACCCCTTTCTTTTTAATAGACATTTGAGACAGGGTTAATGCAAGCAGTGCAGTGGCCAACCTACAAATTAAGTGACTTTTTGAAACTTTCAGTGAAATTTATGGCACAACTCATTTTAATTCACGACTCCGCTGAGGCCTGGAGTGTCATAGAGGAACTTTTAAGAAACTTCAAAAGAACGTCAAGAGTTCTGTAACATGAAACACTCCTGCTTGACTTTGATAGCAGTCACATGACACATCGCGCTCAAGGGTCTTTTTTCACTCTCTGTCTCTCTGTTCCTTTCATTCACTTCCCTCTCTCTGTAAGAGGGAGGGAAGGCATCACTCCACTTTTTCTGCCTCTGCCTCTCTCACTCTCTCCATCTCCCTCCACCCTCTCGTTCTCTCTCTCTTTCTCTCTCTCTCTCTCTCTCCCCGAGTCTCTGAGAAAGTCAGCGTGGGCGTTCAGGCTTCTGGAGCCTCGTGTGAAAAAACGGTTCCACCTCTTCTCTCTCTGCCTGTCGCTCCTCTTTCCGTCTCTTTCTCTCTCTCTCTGGCAGCGACTGTAAGCTTTCCTCATGTTACTGTAACATGGACATGTACTGTACATCCTGATTTCCTGAGGCTCACAATCCGCCTTTCTTCCTGTCTCTCCTCTGTTTCGCTTTTCACTCTCGAGCATGAGTGGCATTACTACTGCACTACTGCGGAGTCATTTACAGTGTTAACACAATACACACAGACACAGATACACAAACACACACACAGACGTCACTCGATATTCCAAATAGTCCTAATTCCATTCAATTACATTTTTGCCATATTTGAAAATGCTTAGTAAACAAAGTGATCCACCACTACAAGATTGTACAAGCACATTCTTACTTCTTCAGTTACTTTTTTGTCTGCTTTTCAGCATGATCAGTTACCACCACCATGCAGCAAACTCTTCTCTCCTATTTGGACAGTGTTGTTTAAAATGCAAAATTGTAACTCACAGCTGAATCTCTCTCCACCCTGGGACCATGCATTATAAAATGTTAAAAATACATGGGCATCAGTGCCATTAACCTGCTTTTGTATTTCTGAAAGGTGACTTTTTGATTACTGTGCTTCAGCGTGTTTTCACTCTGACAGCACTCACTGTATACACTAGTAACACACACACACACACACACACACATACACACACAGCACAGACTAGCAGCATACAAAAACACTACAGACATAATGAGTTTTACATATTCATCTTGCACACCAGAAAGACACAAACTGAGGGAGAGCGGAAAAGAGGGAGAAAAAGGGAGTTTGAGTGAGAAATACACACAGAGACTGTGGGCGGCAACACAGCTCTGTGTGTGTGTGTGTGTGTGTGTGTGTGTGTGTGTGTGTGCGTGGTAATAGCATTAGAGCTCCTCTGGCCTCATGTGAATTACATTTCCAACGGAGGTCTGCTTCTGTGCTGGGCCAGAGCCCAGGAAGACAGACACAAACACACACACACACACACACACACACACAATGAGAGGAAAGGCGAGCCCCTCATCCTCTAACAGTAATTTGTGATGGTTTGCGATCCCCCCCCCCCAACTCACAACCCCCTTATGTGGGAGCGAGCCGAGCATGCACAGAACAGTGACCTGTGACACTGAAAGGATGATTACATTTTTCCTTTCACAGGCTATTTCACTTCATTTATAGGGAATTGAGAAACACTGGTTGATTCTCCCATTGAAGCCCATCTATACTCTGCACATGGGAGACGATGTCAGCTGTCAATCAGGAGAAAAACTATCAATTTGTTTTCACAGGACCACAATATGCATTTCCTTGGAGGTAAAATAGTAGGATTAGCCACAGTGCAGTGAGCACACCTGGAAAGCAACGACTGCAGTGCCTTGCTCAAAAGCATTTCAGCACATGTAAAACCTGCTTTACAACTCCTACTCTCAGTTTAGGGGATCAAGCTAGCAACCTTCCAGCCTAGGTAGACCAGGTAGTTTCAGCAGCCAATTACGCTTTCCAACCATGCTATAATATTTCCCATAAAGCCACTGGGAAAAGTAGATGTACAAATTCTTGTGGTAACCAGGATGGCAATTTGCAATCTCTATGTGCTTTTATTCAGACATGCATGGGTAACCAATGTGTAAAAGCCATAATAATCCTGATGGGGTTCTTAACTGTGATTAAAGGTACTGCCTCATAACTTGCCACATCACTGTTGTAGGCTACCTATAATGATATGAATAATGAATAATAGTAGAGAACGGACAGTATGCCACTATGATGCCGATGCTGGTGAGTGCATAACTCAAAAGTGAACACTCAATGTTATTCTCTCCTTCCCTTACCCTCTCTTTAGCTATGTTTCAATCCAAGCAAATCGCACAAAAACGTTTGAAAAATGCTGAAAAAAATAAAATGTCAATTAGTGTTTCCATCAAATAGAGACAGCAGGTATGACATTTCTGGTAGGTCGTGGTGGACAGATATTTTACACTTCACAATGTCTAAAGCCACTTTTGAACTGCAGTGAAACTGAACTAGCCGTGCCAAGCCTATGTCATTATTTATTTGATAAATGCGTTTCCAGAGCTATTTATCACAATTTCTTTATTGACAAAACAATCCACTTTGAGCGAGTTTAAAAGCTTTTGCAACACTCGGGAAATTTTATTGAATATTGATGTTTCTATTCAGCTTTTCTGATTTGATACATCATTGCAAAAACAAAAAATCCTTGGATGGAGAACCAGCTACCGTCTCGCCCTTTCTCTCTCCTTTTTTCTTTCTCTCTCTCTGCTTTCCTTTGTCCCACAGACAGACCCTGTTTTTAATTACTCTTACTTCCTCTGTTACGTAAAACACACACAGACATACACACCAAAGGGACACATACACACACCACTCACATACACAGACAAACACGCACACAAGCATGTGCGTGTACTCACACACACCAACAATGGCAAAGCCTGCTGGAGGATGCAAGGGAAATAAAGCAGAAAGAGGCAGAGAGAGTGAGAGAGAGGGAGGAAAAGAGAGAGAGAGAGAGAGAGAGAGAGAGAGAGAGAGAGAGAGAGAGAGAGAGAGACATTGAACTTCCTTGCCTTCCTTGAACCTTTACTGAGCAGAAAGGACAAGTGCGGTGGAACATGGGGGAAAGAGAAAGAGAGAGGGAAGGAGAGGAGGAGAGGAGAAACTGGGCTTTTTAAAATAGAGGAGGAGAAGGGGAGGGAAGGAGGGAGTTGGGGAGGGAGAGAAAAAGATGAAGGCGAAGGAGCAGGAGAACCAAGGCTGCTGAAGAGAGGACAGAGGGAGGGAGAGAAAGAGAGAGGGAAGGAGAGAGAGAGGAGAGCCAAGGCTTTCAAGAGGCTCTTGGTAACTAAGTTAATGGGTTCTTTTATTCCTTCTTTCTCTCGTTCATTCACACGCTCCCTTTACACACACTGTCACTTCGGACTAGCTTCTGTTCTGAATGGAGGGGGGGTGCAGAGAGAGAGAGAGAGAGAGGGAGGGAGGGAGAGGGAGAGAGAGAGACAGAGAGAGAGAGAGTGAGCGAGAGACTGAGAGAGAGAGAGAATATCAATTATTGTTTGTTATACCACGATTACTAGCTTAATTACTTTAATCCAAAATGATTAAGTGTGATAACTTAGAACTACAAAGAGAAAGTCTGACAGAAAAGGAGAAAGAGAGGGAAGACTTGAAAGAAAGGCATCCTTTGGTCGCACTTTCAAAATTACATGTCAGTTTCACTATTCTCTCTCTTTCTCCTTCCTGCCTTCTATCAGTCGGTCCATCTTTTACCTCTCCATCCCTCCTTCGTTCCCTTACACTTCATCCCTTTTTATCCCATTCAGAACATCATTCTTCCTTCCCTTCCACTCTCCAAGTAGTATTAAAAAAAGCATGAACTACTTACTGTCGGAACAAAATAATAAAATTCGAATGATTATTTAGGATGACAAACTCTCTCTGTCACATACAACATTTGGTGAACGCTTCTATCCTAAGTGCCTTGAGTGCATACATTACTTCAAGCATGGATCACCCCAGTTATTCTCTCTCTCTCTCTCTCTCTCTCTCTCTAACTGTATGGCAAAACAGTGTGGCTCGTTGGAATTACATAAGCAGCAAAATTAACAAGCACAAATTATTAAAATAATAGACAGTTAATTTGATAACACCCGTCTCATGTCTTCTCTCCCATTTCTATCTCTCTTCCCCGCTGTTTCTATCACTCTCTTAGTTTCTCCCTCTCTTTCTCTCTATCTATCTGTCAGGAAATATGTGGTATAACAGCATGAGTGAGTTGGCCAGTTTCCTGTGAGCGCTCAACTTCCACTACCACACACACACACACACGCACACACACACACACACACACACAGGGCGTTGCCCCCAAAGGCCCAGTACCAACTTCACAGACCCCCCTCAGGGTGCAAACCAAGACGTTTGAGTCACATGTGCACACACACACACACACACACACACACATTTCTTCACAATGACTTGACTTGGACTAAAAAGACTTGAGGATGCCAGCGCAGTTACTGGGCAGAGAGAGAGACAGAGAGAGAGAGAGAGAGAGAGAAGTAGAGAAGAAAGAAAGAGTGATTGAAAGATAATGGGAAAGAGAACAAGAAAGTGAGAAATAGAAAGCGATAAACACATTGATGTATTGCTCAAAAACTAGCTTGAAAGCTAGAAAAAGAGAGCAAGATAGAGAGAGCAATAGAGCTAAAAAAAAAAAGTCAACAGAGCTCCTGATAGAGACAGAAAGAGAGAGAAAGAGCTCTAAAAGGAGAGGCGAAGGAGACAGAAATAGTGACAGAGAGATGCAGTGGATAGGTAGAGAGAGAGAGAGATGGATGGTAGTTGTTAGTGCGTCTAACCTACTTTCCGTCTCCTGGCTGAATAAGTCAGCACCGCTGTACTTCCCTGGCACACTGAATAATTCAAACACACACACACACACACACACACACACACACACAGAAACACATTCTCTTTCTCTAACTCAGCAGTAAGCACTGATTGGCAGAAAATATGCTCTTCCGGTAGCAGCGGTTGTTGGTGGGAAAAAAAGGTTTGTGTGTGTGTGTTAGTGTGTGGCCAGGAAGTGGGGGCGTCGAGTGCTAGTGGCAGAGAGGCTGTACCCACGGTCACCTTCGAGCGCGCAATTACACAGACACCGCCGCACACACACAAGCTAAAATAGGTCACCTCTTACAATGCTCTCAGAAAAATCCATCTCTCACACTGTGAGCTATGCGGGGAAAAGATGCACCGCTACACAACACAGACACTAAAAGGGCTCGCTCTGTACGGCTCTCCATCAGTCTCTTTCTCCGTCTCCCTTCTCCGTCTCTCTCTCTCCCCGTCAATTCAATAAGCGTTATTGGCGTTCTGTCTCTTTTCCTCTCTTTCAGCGCTCTCTCTCTTTTTCTTTCTTTCTCTCTATGTGGCATTTAAGTCCCAGAGCAGATAGAAGGTGGATCAAGACTAGAAAGGGTACTAAGTTACGTTCAGATATTCAGTAAGATATGATGACTACAAATAAATTTTAAATGAAGAAATGAATCAATGACTCAAATGAATTTCATTGAAAGCTGTGGAGGCAGGAGGGGTGATGATATAAACAACAATCATCATCATGAAATGTTTTTTGTCATACTCTTATTGAAGTGTGTGAGGTGTCTACATTTAAGAGTTAAACACAATTTAGTTTAGTCTCAGTAATCAAGTTCAATCACTTAGGAAATAATACGGAACCCCACCCAATCCACTAGCATGAGTCAGGGGTCTGGACTCTGTGTGTGTGTGTGTGTGTGTGTGTGTGTCCCCTTCTCATTAGCTGAAGATCTTAGAGGAAGATTATGTTTGATGACTAGCATCAGCTGCCAAGCAAGACCTTTACACAGCCATGCATGCGCACACACGCACACACACGCACACGCACAAATGGAGTGTGAAGTCTGCATTGCTACTGCATGGCCAATATAGGTCAGTGGAACAGTGGCTATAAGTGGGCAAAGGAGTATGCGGTGATGATCTGTCACACACACATGAACACGAACATGAACACACACACATCGCACATCGCGCATCGCGCATAGGAGGGTGTAATTACAGTCATTCACTGGGGTAAAGCAGGATGTGTTGCGCTTAATTAGCCAACAGACTTCCCTTTCTCTCTGTCTCTCAGTCTTTCATTTTCAATTCTTAAAACCATGAGAGAGAGAATCACTGTATGTCTCCTCTGTTATGCAAGTCAGCTGCTCTCAGGCTGATCAGGTCAGCGTGTGAACATGACGACACAAAAAGCAGAACATAACGGTTAAAAATAGGAATCCTCAAAAGGAATAGGAATTGTTTATCCAAAGCCCCTGAAATCTCGGAAATACATTTAAAGAAATCCCATTTCTACCACCAAAAAGCCTGAAGCCCTAGAAGAATACTGTGTGTATGTATCCATCTCCAACCTGCATCTGTGCATGTGAATGTGTGTGTGTGTCTGTTTCTGCTCACGCGTCTGTGTGTATGTGGTCACTGGCATGGTCACACTGACCGCAGGAAGCACCTGGGCTGAACTGAGCACGCCCGGTAAACCAGCCAATCAAAACCACCAACAGTTCTGGTTGCCCACTTCCTATGGGGGCTCAAATCTCAGGCGCGCACACACACACACACACACACAAAACACACACACAAAACACACATAGGCCTACTTGTAGTGTTCCCTTTGAATAATGAACTGTCTGTGTGTGTGTGTGTGTATGTGTGTGTGTGTGTGTGTGTGTGTGTGTGTGTGTGTGTGTGTGTGTGTGTGTGCCATTACAACGCCAGAGAGTGGGCATCTACCCTGGCCTAAGACAGCTAAAGATAGAGGGAAGGAGGGAGAGAGAGAGAGAGCGAGAGAGAGAGAGAGAGAGAGAGAGAGAGAGAGAGAGAGAGAGAGGTGGATGGTGGAGAAGGAGACATGGGCGGATAAAGAAATACAGAGACAAGGGAGAGGGCAAGCTCAAAAATGGAAAGAGAGGAAGGACAGAGAGAGTAAGAGCAAAAGGCGGGATGTAGAGAGGAAAGAGATGGAGGGAGGGAGAAAGAACAGCAGAGGGGAAGAGTAGAAACAAGTGGAGGGGGAAAGAACGAAATAGATGAGGAAGAGGGAGAAGAGAAGGGGGAGAGAGCAGGGCGCCGAATATTGCAGCATGCCTTGAGAAAAGCGTTAGAACGAAGGAAGACACACAAGACAGACAGGCAGGCATATATTGGGCAGGGACACTGTCTTCAACTGGGTTCAATTCCCCATGTTCCCCAAGTGTCGTTGAGCAAGACGCCGAATCCCTCCCAGCTCAAGTGGTGCTGTTCTGTGGCGGAGCCTGACCTGAGTTACCCCATGGGGATCAGTAAAGCATGACATCATTTTCACTGCATGTTATCCCCATCTAATAAAAAATAAATGCAATGAAAACGTTTTAAAAGTGAGTTGAGCTTGGAACCCATTGGCCCCATCTAAAACTCACTGCATAAATTCAAAAATACATGGATATCAATGGGGAAATCATTCGTAAGTTTGTAAACCCACTATAAAGCTCTCTTTAAAGCGCTGGCTTCCTTTTCTGATTATTTTCAATGAAAAGGACAAGCTGTTGCATTTTAAGAGCCCCAAACGCCCAGCGTAAGAAGTAAAAAATATTGAAATTTTAGGCGAAAGAGCATCCAACAGTAGTGACAGGGGATCTAGGCAGGGCTGTGAAATAAACCACCAGCCGCCGTGTATCCGAAAAATTCATCAGCCACTTTTACCAATTTACCAGCGAAATTGATGATGGTTGGCTGCGCTGTCAAAGTGTCTGCTTGAGTAGACACACTTAACACAAAGGACTGGCACGCTCAAGCCGAAACTTTCTGAATATAAAATGGCTGCAGACTCATGCAAAAGGATGTCCGCACTCACAAAAGCATAAATTAACTGATTGCTGCTGTGCAAATAAAGAAGCATTACTTTATGCTTTTGTGAGTGTGGAGACACACTTACCAACACAGTCAAAATTTACCAGTATTTGCTCGCGGCTGGGGGTAATTTCCCACTCTGGATCTAGGCCTACAGGAGGAAGCAGATGTGATACATCCGCATATAATCCCCATCATCTGGGACAGAACCTCACTGTGTGTGTGTGTGTGTGTGTGTGTGTGTGTGTGTGTGTGTGTGTGTGTGTGTGTGTGTGTGTGTGTGTATTAAATCACTTCCGCGCTCAGATTTTCCCAGCCAGTATGACGAGTCAAATCGGTGACCTTCTAGTTCCCTAACTTTAAGGCTTCCACTGTCACTCGAATATGTGCATATCTCTCTCGCTCTCTTTCTCTCTGTATGTGCATTGTGTGTATATAAATATGTGTGTATTCATATGATTTTGGTGTGAAGGCCACCCTGCTGCTGAGTATGTGTGTGTGTGTGTGTGGTATATGAGTTGGCATGGTCGAGGAGATGAGCTACACTATGTCTCCACTTCCTCTTACTCAAACTGGAAGAACAAGCAAAGTCAGACTTTCTCACCCAAGTCAAACATTACACACACACACACACACACACACAGGGCATTACAGCATCACTTCCTCTGCGTGTGTGTGTGTGCTCTTCGTATCTTGGTCAAGAGATGTAGTTCTATAGCCGTGTCTAAAGCCTCCTACGCACGCACACACAAAAACACACACACTGCAGAGCGGAAATATTTTGTTGCTTCTCTTCTGAGAAACACCCGGCTTAGGGGCAAAAGGCTGGTTTCTGGGTTAAGCCCTAAGAGGGGGGTGGGCGGGGGGGGGGGGGGGGGGGGGGGAGAGAGAGAGAGAGAGAGAGAGAGAGAGAGAGAGAGAGAGAGAGAGAGAGAGAGAGAGAGAGAGAGAGAGAGAGAGAGATTGTGACACCAAAGAAATCGGGAACTCTGGTTACAGTAACATGAGGCAGGCTTACAGTGGTTGCCACACACACACACAAGCAAGCTAACATATGCACATAGTCAGACAAACAAACACACACCATGCATATGGCTAATATCTGGACACAATTCTCCTCTCCTCCTGTCAGTGCGTCTGCATGGGATGCTCTGAATTATTTGTGTGTGAATTTCAGTGTGTGAAATACAAAAGGCCTAACTCTCCTGTCTACCATGTTACACACAAGTAGCAGTTGAGCAACTGAGGACCTTGCATCACTGACCAATGACTTGCATGCGTGTGTGTGTGTGTGTGTGTGTGCCTGAGCGCATGTACATGCATGTGAGCCTTCAGCACATGATTTGGAAGCCTATATGCCCTTGTATTACACAAGCCCCCCCCCCCCCCCCCCCCCCCACACACACACACACTAACACACACACAAAGAGCTCAGAAATTCAAAGAGGAAGCCCCCTGGTGACAGTGGAAATGTTTACTACATCCCAACACACACAAACACACAAGAACACACACAAATACACACACACATAAGCATGTCTGGCATTGTCACATCTCATTTTCTTGCCTCCCCTCTGAGTGTTTTATGTTTGCCAGACAGGACACATGTTTAGGGGAGTGTGTGTGTGTGCACATTCCCGCTTTCTTTGATGTGCTGCTTGAGAGTAATCTGCTTGCAGAGGTGGGGCAGCCACACACACACACACACACACACACACACGGGCTGATCTCCTATGGCTAAACCCTGTCTAGACTGCAATAGTGTGCCCCGTGTGCCCAAAAGTAGGTGGGTAGGTAGGTAGGTGTGCGTGTGTGTCTCTGTGTGTGCATGAGAGTTAGTGTGTGTGAGTGTGCACGTGTACATGCGTATTCCTTTGCATGCGTGTGCGTGTATATCCTCCTTACATTGACACCAAAGCAGATAGCCTAGTCAAACCTGTTAGCAGGCCTTAGTTGGTTGGTTAGTTGGGTGGTTTCTGTATGTGTGGGTGGGTGTTTGTGCGCACACATGAGGTCACGTGTGCGCACATGTATTCCCCCTGTTTCTGTCTATACAGACATTAATGCATCAATACCAACTAAACCCCTCTAGCGTGTGTACAAGTGTGTGTGCGCATGCACACATGCATGCTCATCTCAGCGCTGGCAAAACTTAAAACACAATCCCTTGTTAAGTTTTACTGAATAACAGTCATTATTACTGTGCAAGTAAAACTGTGCAACTAAACAGCTGTAGTCCTAGTTTTTTTTTTTTTACTTTTTCAGCCCAGGAGCCAAATTTCACACATTCCCGCACCTTGAGATCCAAGCTCATTCCAGGCCCTAACACTACCAGGGTTACAACTAGTGTGTGTCCATCAACAGCTGGGTGTCCTGTCGAATTGGCCTCTGCACCCCTACCTCCTAACCCATTTTAAGTCACTCAGGATAAGACTGTCACCTGAAAAAATGTTAACATTACAGCTATTCTATGTAAGATATTTTAATATAAAAGTACACCCGTTCTATCAGCCTATATCAAAAAGTGGGGCTGCAATAAAGAAACCCCCTACCTGAGACACCATACATTTTCCCTATTTGCCCATTTTAAATTCTGAGGTCGGGTATGGAGGCTTCTCTGCCCAGAGGAAGTGACAAATTGAAAGTTAAGGGCGAAATACACTGTCTCCTAAACAGCAGCGAGCAAGCACTCCACCCAGAGAAAGCTGGTCTCACCAGTGTTAGATTTTTCCTCTCTCGTCACTTTGGTTTCCTTTGGTATGAAGCGATCACAGACCAGTCAGGTTGGTAAACATGAGCTTGCAGTGTGCGGTTTACTGACATCACGTTACATGATTTCTGGGTATTGAAGTTAAATGTTTTCAAACAGTTAGGCTACCTCTCGCTGTCATTTGGAGTCACTAACGTGCGAAGTTGCCTAGTGCAGCTTTAAAACATCATACTCTAAAATACACTCACCAGAAACAGGCCCAAGGCCTATTTTGGGACGCAGCCCATAGTTTAAGAAACACTGCTGTAAATTATAGCCACATACAGAGGTTATCATATATTTGTGTGAGTATAGAAGCATATAATCTAACTCTTGGTTTACTATAATAGCACCATGATTATGTCAAAAAAAATCTTCCTATATAGCAGTGTTTCTTTAACCATGGTCTCAGACCCAAAATCTATACTGTCCATCATGTCTCCTACACCATCTCCTTGCACTTCATGGGAGGTCCTCTTGTCCTTGCACCATGTGTATCAGTATGTGCCGTGCAATTACGTCAGATGTCTCCTGGCACCAATGCCACTAAGACAAATTCCTAAACAGTAACTGCACTTGGCGAACAAAGTCATGCTAATTCTGATACACAAAATGGGTCGCAGGCCTGTTTCAGATGGGTTCTAACACGACAAGACCACCAGCATGTTTCAGTGAATCCCAGATGAAGACAATACGTCTCAAATTTGAGTCCCAGGCTGAAAACATTTCAAACATTTCTGTTTCATCAGACAGCCATGAATGAATAAAGAACAAAGCATATAATCTCTGACTCCTTGCCCTTCCAGAATACTGTAATTATGTCTATAAAATGCATCCTATATATAGAGAACAATAGGCAGTTAAAGTGTGTGTTACGTCAGGGTGTCCTGGTGACTCAGTGGGCAAAGGAGCCCACGCCATGTGCTTGCAGCATTGTGAGTCTGAGTCCAGATACTGAATGCTGTATGTAGGGCTTGAAATTGGAAGACCGGCAACCAGCAAAATGCACTTACATGTTGGTTGTGGCTGACAAGTCTTTTAATTCTCCTTGGCACTTTGGCAGACAGCCCACGTGTGCTTAATAAGTCTAAGTTTTCTTGTCTACAAGCTGGTGTGTCTGCTAAATAATTTAAGTGGCTGGTGAAACTCTGAATTCACTAGCCACTGTTACCAGCTGACAACAGCTAGCTTGAAGCCCTAGTTATTTGCATCCCATACAGCTGACAATAAGCTAAGTGCCTTCAGCATGTCAGCTTCGTTAGTGGATGCATTTTCAGATTGATTTTTATGTTATTTATATTATACAGGACAGCATATGGTAAAGAGAGACCATATGCTATTCTGAACTGAAAAAGGGAATAGTGATATCACAAGGGGCAGAATGGAGGCAGGACATGCAATCAGTGGCATCCTGAAGGGTTAAGAAGCAGGTTTGTGACCAAAAGGTTGCTGGTTCAAATCCCCTCACAGGCTGAGAAAACCGGGAAAGGACTCTCTCCTACCTCAACCACTACCATTACAATGCTCTTTGATCAAGACTCTCCTAACCCTCCTATTCCTCCATTTGTTAATGCATGAATGAGAGGTGTGGCGGCGCTGGAAATGAACCTACAGTTACCCAGTCAACTCTGCCGGGATAAATTAAGGTTAAAAAGATCTGGGAGCTGATATCATCACATGCTCCATGAGAATGTAAAGATTTGGTCAAAGTTTTCTGGAATAAGTGGGTAAAAGACACCACTCTACTTTCAATAACTCAAACTAAGCAAAGTCGTTTAAGACCATTCTCAATTTTGCAAGTTTTGTGCAAAAGCAGCCAAATGTATAAGGGCGGCACAGTAGTCTCTTGGGTGGAGAGACCATACTGTCCTGGAAAGTCTAAGGTTTGATCCCATCAGCAACCATGTGTCCTGTCAAAGAGCCACTGAGCAAGACAGAGCCTCTTCCTGCTCAGTCATTGTAAGTAACACTGGATAAATGCGGCAGCAAAATGCCTAAAATGTAAATACATAAGAAATAAGCTTTATTTTTGATGACCTACATTAAGGAATGAATGGCCTGTAAATAAGTCAACAGTAGGCTAGTCTCAGCTCCTTTCTCCCTCCCTCATCCATAAAGCACTTCCTCAATGCCTCTCACACAGTCCAACGCCCCTGGTAGTCGGGTCTTTGCGCAACATCCGCTAACTCCCTTTTTTCCCTGAACCACATGCACAAAGGAGAGGACGGGCCAAGTCATCGGCGCACAATTACACACACACGTAGAGAGAGAGAGTTCTCCTTCCCACAGAATTAGTCAAAAAAGTTATTTTCAAAGAGAGAAGCCTGTCCAATTCTGTAGCTTGTGTCCCAAGTTTGTCCAAGATACGAAAAAGCTCAGGTTTTGCAGCCAGGACAAAATGTTATGAAATGGGCCAAGAAAGAATGTTGCAAGCTCCAGCAAGCAGCTTGCATGAAGTAGGAAGGGTTAGTGTGTGTGTGTGTGTGTGTGTGTGTGTACAACTGTAGGCTAAAGGAGAAAAATTTAACCATTCTGCCGCTGAGTACATGATTGGCCTCTTTTCCAAACATTATCAAACAAGCAAACTGCAATGCCATCACATAGCCTAGATCAAAACACTTCTCCCCCAAAAATAATGTGTATATATGTGAGGGAAACACACATCTAACCTAACGACACAACTCACCAAATGATATTGTAAGTTATTTCATCTGTGTCATATATTGCCTTCAATAATAGTCACATTAACTAAGACTTAGTTACATTGGAGCCAGTACAGAACATAAATTAAATACGCATTCAATATGTTAATACGAGCTAGCATTTACCATCCAGTTATGGGACAGATGACAAGATCTTATTTATAAAATGTGTTTAGCAGTCAGACAATGACACAAATGTTACTATAGCACTGTTATTTTTGCCTAGCAGAAGTCCTATTTTCAGTTCACAGATTGCAACACAGTAATATCCGGTGATGTAGCCCTAGTAGTAAATAAAAAGGTGGGTAAACGTATGACATCTGGTCAGTGATCATCAACAAACACCAATAGATTTATTTTTATTTTTTTTCAGAAAAACAGCATTTTTTCTCCTTAAAAGACCATATCCTTGTGTAACTAATATCAGTTTGATGCTATTTTTATTCCATGAAGATTTACAGCAGTCTAAAAATTGGGTATAAGATCTATTTCGCAAAAACATGGGTAATCTGGGTTTACTTTACACTACATCCCTGGTAACAACATTTACTGGAGAAGTACTATAGTAACCAAAAGGCAATAGTAATCTGCTTATAATTTTTAGCAGGATTAAATTACAATATCACAGCAAAACTATAAACTATGTATAATATCCTATAGGAAGATTACAGGGATAGCCTATTATAGTGATACCATAGGAGATTTAAAAAAAAAAAAAAAAAGCATTGAGCTCAAGCACTATAGACACGCTATGAGTCCCTGTAGGAATATTATAGGAATACTGTAGTGATTTCCCATTAGGGAGCAGCATTGTACCCCAACAATCAGGCATGGTTACCAGACTGTAGCTTACATGAGGGCAACACACAGTAAGCAAACAAGCCACAAACCTACAGCAGATTAGACCTCCATTTACCCACTAACCTAGCTAAAATCACTGCTGGGGCTGAAAATACTAGCAAGGTGACGTGAATGTGTCTTGTTTTGTTTGTTATAAAAACAGGACCGGGGTGTCTGTGGTTTGGGAGACAATGCTAGGCCGCCATGTAAGCCTGGAAATGGGAGGAAGAGGAAGAGGGAGAAGGGGGACTGGAAAGAGGAGTGTGGCCGCCTCTGCCTCACCTCTGGCGGAGAGAGAAAACCTACAGACGGTGGGAGGGTATATGGAGGGCCAGTATGGAGAAAGGGGAAGAAATT
>NW_027283327.1:0-35000 GCF_046629955.1 Centroberyx affinis | reverse complement strand
TTAATCGCCCCCCATATCCCGTCCGCTTATAACAGAAGAAGGAGCGCAACAGCGTCCGTGTCATCAGCCTCTCTTCTCTTGGACTTATCTTCCTGAGTGGACCACAACGAGACGGCTTTTTTCAGCTGACTTCTTTCTTTCCCCCTTGTAGCACTGGAGCAGCAAACAGCACAGGGGGTTAACATTAACAAGACAAGACATAGGGTTGCTGGGATGGATAACAACGCAACGCCTTCTAGTTTGGAGTCTGGGTCCAAAGGGCGTTCATCGCGTCATCTGAGACCAAAAATTATTTTAATATTGGTGCTGATAATATTTACGGTGAGTAGGCTACGCTAGTTTGTGTTTTACGCAACTTTCAAAAGAAAAATGTTTTGTAGTGTTGATGAGATAGCTAGCGAGCCAGATAGATAAATAGTTTTGTATTTGGTAGCTTTATGGGATAATATGGGAGTCCTGAAATACTTGCTGTTTACTTTACGTTTCAGGAACTTTTTGTCTATAATGCTGCATTGGACAGTAACCCTAATGTGTGTTGTCCCAAACTACAGATGTGCTGATGCATGACTCCTGTGTTTTAAGACTGTATATGTAATGAAGTGGGTGTTGTGTTGTGTCCAGGCTGGGTGCGTGGTGCTGCTGGGCTTCACAGCATCAGGAAAGTTGCTGAAGAGCTACAGCGCTGAATGTGGGAGCGACAAGGAGGTAAAAGCACATCTGCTGTCACTGTTACTGATGCTCCTTTATCAGGTTAGACAGCGATGTGTCGACCTATAAACAGTGGAAGTCCATATGCCATTTGTGGTGCCTGTGTGTGTGTGGGGGGGCTATCTAAGTCATGTTTCACTTGACTTCATTATGACCTTCATGTCTGTGGGAAAAGAGTGGAAAAAGCAAGTGTCAACAGAAAAATGTCAAATGCCTCTACCACAGGAGTTAGTGGAGAATTACCACCAGTCACCAGTCAAATACTGTTAAATTTTGGTTGTGACTTATATTGGTAAGTTTGGCAAGTAACCGGCTATCATGTGAAGCTCTTATTTGAGTCTGTATCCAGATGAAGTGGCTGGTGAGTTTTGGGGATTTTTCCAGCCACTGCAGCCAGAGGGCAAAACGAGCTGGTGTCCCGTCCTGCACGCGCTGATATGATGTGATGGTGTGTGTGTGTGTTTGTAGGAAGCAGCCAGGTTGCAAGCACAGACCAGACTTTTGTGTCAAGTGACAATATCCACTCTGCTGATCTGTGTCATCGGACTGCTGGAGGTCTGGGTGAGGAACAGCAGAGTTCTGAAGCTGGTATGTGTGTGTGTGTGTGTGTGTGTGTGTGTGTATGTATGTGTGTGATATTTGTATTTAGTCAGGAAAATACTTGCGGTTTTTCACTGTCTCCTCCACTCTCTCTCTCTTTCCCTAGTTATTAATATTTGGGATCCTAGCACTGAGTTTCTTTACGGTGGGACTGTATGCGACACAACGGATTGCAGAGACTGAGGTGAGACCCCAAGTGCAGTAAATCAAAACGAATACTAATAATGAATCTAATAATAATCGAATATATGAGAAATGGTAGCAGTGGAAATAAGGCAGAATTCAGCAGTCCTTCCTCTGCAGGGACAAAAAAAACTGCAGGTGTTTTTGGGTTCAACTTTTTTTTTTTTCAATTTGCCTCTAGGAGCAAGAGGAGTTTAAGAGGCGCTACCTGTCCCTGCTGCCTCTGAAGGAGATCAAGAGTCCACTAACAAGCTGCTTTTTACTCCAGAATGTGTACGAATGGCAGGCTGAGGTGAGACGGGTGCCCCAGTGCCGAAACTACCACAGCAAGTGCTTTTAGCTTGTTTAAGACATGTCCAATTCATTTAAAGGTCAGGTACAAGTCGCTGAAATTAAACTCTTGGATTGTTAATTCAGGAAAATTGAAAGAAAATACAATCTTGTGACATCAAGTTGTCTGATAGGTTTGAAAGAAAATGGGTTATGGTGCTTTCATCAAACACCTACTTTTAAAAATGTTATTGTTTGATTTCAAGTTTTGACATACATACAGTTCAGTGTAAACCACTTCTGGTGTGTGTGTGTGTGTGTGTGTGTGTGTGTGTGTGTGTGTGTGTGTGTGTGTGCTCCCTGCAGTATAAGTGTTGTGGCCTTATGAATGGCTTCCAAGACTGGACCTCCTCCATCCCAGACTCCTGCTCCTGCGACCGAGGAGACGGCAGCGCGGCATGTGTGAGAGTCGCTCGCCTTTCAGCCAGAGCCACTGAGCACAAGACTTTAACAGAAACAGAAAAATTATTTCAAAAGAAAGAATCCTAAATGATGTTTGGAGGCTTTATAAAGAATGAAACTAAACTCAACTAAACTGGTCAAAAAGTCATTATGAAATTCACTCTGGGAACTAAATCACTATTCATCACATATTTCCGTCATCACATCTTTCACATGAAATCAGTTGTTTTAAATCAGCCAATGTTCAATGTATATTTTATAACACTACAACACTACTGTATATATACGACTGTGTATTATACAATGTAATGAATGGACACAATGTTGACTATTCTGTTTTAGGTTGAAGTTTTCAACACTAATTTGTCCTCCGATGAACAAACCCGACAGCTGGTTTATGAAAAGGTAAAATACAGCTGCCCTTATATTAATCTGACTTGAAATATCATGCAGTATCCTTGGTAAGAACAAATAAGAGATGAACACCCTTAATAATTTGTGTGTGTGTGTGTGTGTGTGTGTGTGTGTGTGTGTGTGTGTATAGCCATGTCTTCCTGTAGTCTTGTCCCTTATGGATGAAAGCAGTTCCACATTTTGGAAGGTCATGACATTTTGGGTAAGCAATACTATTTTTACAATAAGGCGGATCATTTCACTTGTTTCAGCATCCCTTGATTTAAGAAAATTCTTGAAACAAGTTGGATTGCATTGCAAAAAACAAGTGACAATACCCCCTCCCCCCTTTCTGATTTTTTCACTTGTTTTAAGAAAAGTAAGATTAAAGATCACCTAAGATTGATATTTTTGCATTGTAAGCTTATAATTTCTTCCAGTGCACTGCATCATATCAGTTGTTCTGATATTGTTTCCCCTGTCTTCAGATCGTCCTCTGTGGCTCCATCGCTGCCTGCTGCGCACTATTGGCCATAACATTTGTAGCAGGTCTTTGCGTAAGTAAGCCTACCTGTGATAACACCTTTAATTACCACTCCGGCATTTCCATATACAGTGTATGGTCAACCAACAAACCTAAACAAAAATAATGTCAATGTTTTTCCCTGTATTTCCCAGGGGGGGTGTGTGTTCATGTGTTATGAAGCAATGACATACAGTCCAAAGTGGATACTCCAGAAGGGAAAGAAAATGGCCCCGGTGGTGTACATCAGAAGGCCAACAACAAACAATAACACTGAAACAGAAGACAAAAACAGAGGGGAGGGAGCAAAGGACGGCGAAAAGGATGGCGCTGCGGTCGAAAACGAAGAGGAAGGGACGAAAGGGGGGGGTGTAGCAAAAGACGACAGAAGAGAAGAAGAAGAGACAGAGGCTGAGCGGGAAGAAAAAGAGGCGGAGGAAGAAGAAGAAGAAGAAGAAGAGACAGAGGGTGAGCGGGAAGAAAAAGAGGCGGAGGAAGAAGATGAGTATCCAGTGTGGCACATTCCTCTGGCAGAGATGAGGAGGCTGCAGGCAGAGCATGACCCGCCCCCGCTCCTTCTGCAGCTTCGATGCTTGTGTATTTATAATCACATCTTACCCCTCTACGTGGTCCAGCTAGATGAAGGTTCACCGCTGCTGCCCAGTGGGGCGGTGCTGACCGACATCGCCACAGTCAGACAGCAGTTTTGGCCAGGGGAACCAACACCGGAGCTAGATGCACTGGAAAAAATGTCTTGAGAAAATCAGTGCATGTGGATGTGTGTTTCACCGATTGTGTGTTCATTTTTTTCTGTTTTATTTTTCCTTGTTCTCCTTCTTTATTGATTTATATTGACTATTATTGCTTCCGTCTACGCTGTCGATATGCTACATTGATTTATTGACATGATTTGTTTTTTCCTGACCATCCCAAAGAATCATATTTGAGTTGGAGTCACTCCAATCACTGAATAACATTTGAAGACTTAAAGAAGTACTCTCTGACTTTTTGGCTGATAAGCACTTTGATCAGTTGTGGTGTGAGGGAGATTGTGTGTGTGTGATTGGCAGCAGTTTCAAACTGAGGATACATGATTCCCTATCCCGGGAAGTTCATCTGTATCTAGCCACGGGCCAGCTTCGGGGGTCCTGCCAAATCTCATGCAATAAATTATTTTGTGTTTCCAGAGTCTCCCTAATCGAAATAAAGTTTCTTTTCAAACGTGTGTAGTTAGTTGTGAGCCAGAATCCCCAAAATTAATCCTGAGCAAAGTGACAAATTCAGCCTGATTTGACCCAAACCTGCTGGGTGCAGTTGGGTCCCATCTGGCTCAGGCATAAATGTCACACTGTAAACTGACCTGCCCTCACATATTACACTATAGGAGAGTCAACAGCAAAACAGCTGTTGTATACACTGCAAAAACCTAGCAATTTTATCCAGTCATTCAGTGAAACATCTCTTGTTCTCAGTGCAGATTCACTTATCTGAAGTTATTGCCACTTGACAGTTTCTCAAGATAAGGTACTGTAGATTACTTGTTTCAAGAAAATGTGGATAAAAGGATGAACGTCCAATGCTGATAGCCATCTGAGAAGAGCTAAATAGACTGCAGCTTGTCCAGATTTGGTTTATGAAGGATCTAAAAAATACTTGGATGGGAATCTCCAAGTTGGGGACCGTTTCACCACTTTTTATTGTCGAGTCTGATCTGCAGGCTCACCCGTTGTCATTTTGCAGTAAATCCAGTCTGAATCCAGTCTGGTCGACAATGTGTTTACGATCTGTTGGTTATAACACGTACAATGGTTGAATGATAGCAGTAAGATGTAGGCAAGGCACATGGGGGCTGGTCAACTGTGGATATATTGTTGAATAAAGATTACCTATATCTAAAATAAAACAAGGAACAATTCTGCACTGACCCAAAGTTTATGATGTGTGTTTTTCCTACTTGTCCAAACTTATCTGTGGTGCCTCTCTACTGTAAATGTCATTTCCCACTTCAGTGTCTGGTATTAGTCCATTTATGGACTTATCTAGTTTACATTGTTCCAACAGTATGGTATGACAAACATGTGGCCCTCTGACGGGAAATGCTGGTGTGTCCATAGGTGGTTGCTTAACAACCCCACTCTGATTTCCCAGCATGCTGCTTCAACTAATCTACTTAACACAGGGCAGGAACCTCTGGCTGGCTGCAGTCAGTGTAAACAGCAGTAAATCAAGCAGTGTGTGTGTGAGGAAGAGAGAGGGAAAGAGTCAAGGGGAATTTGGTTAGTGTTAAATGTGATGTATGTATGTCATCCAGGCTAATAGCTGAACACTGCTCTTCATGGGACAGAAGAATATTTTTCCCATATTTATTTATGGACATGTATGCCAGTTCAAAACTTTTCAAGACCTGAAAAAGATCAAAAGTAGCTTCTATGTTTTTCTTCCAGACTTTTCATACCTGTGTCAGAAGTCTGGACCTAGTCTTAGTGGCTAACCACCCACAATACTTCAGTTAAAGGACATGTGTAGCATATCTTAGTTCTGTAATGAATGATGCTTAAACACTTGCTGTATGTAATCCAACGTTAAAACTAGATTTGGTCATTTAATCTTGATCCCAGTTTAGTCATAGCATCGCCAGGCACTCGTTTATCCCCACTGTAGCAAGATTGTTTCATTTGCACATGAAATTATGCAGTATCACATGCCTCTGTGAGTACTTTGTGTTTTTATTGTTTTCATTATTTATTTCTACTACTGTCAACCATGTCAGCAAACCAAATTTCCCTTACGAGGTAAAATATTTGAATGGATAAATGAAGCCTGTTTATTGTCGTTCTGTCTGTAAGGTGAAGTGCAGCTGCTGTCTTGGTCAGGCGTTAAATGAATAAAATACAAACTTTGAACAATGCTGTGTTTACCATATGGTGTGTTAATAGTATTCTGACATGACATGTATTTCATACACATACAAGTGTGTATACAAAGCACATTAGCTGTGGCTCCAACCACCTGTTATTGATTCCAGTCATCTGTAACTGATTACAATCATCTGTAATTGATTACAATCATATGTAAATGATTACAGTCAGCTGTGGAGAGGATTTTGAAAAAGGAATTTCAGTGTGCAGATCCCGGCACTCTGATACCTTAGAAACTGATTGATTCCAAACTATTAGTGCTGACAAATCTATCAAATCATTACTTTTATTACTTTGAAAGAATCCTCCACAATCAACAAGTGAAGTCACATCAGATAAGAACAGGTCACAGAAATAAATCCTCCATCAAACATTTCAAGTTTTATTTTAATGCTTCTGCAAAACCTTTTACACTCAAGAAGAAGCAACTGAAACGTGACGCTGCTTACAAGACTTGTGACAGTGAAGCGGTCAGGAAAAAAAAAAAACCAACGAAGAATTGATGGGTGCTTAAATAAAGTCTGCAAATGCAACATTATATTGGAACTAATATAATGTCAAAGACTGGAACACATACTCGTAAAAAATACATCTAAATAAATACATTGTAGACATTTAGCTAGCATCCAGATCGACTTACAATGAGTGCAACAGTAGAATAAGCTTCAATTCCTAGATCGTCAACATTAAGAGCAACCAATAATAAAGACTGCAAGGGTCAACGCCACAGTGTCCAGACAAAGAAGACCTGAATTAAGACCTAAAAGCTAATGCAGGCTGTAGTTAATGTGCTAGAGCCCTTATCGTTACGTCTGTGTACTTGTGCTTTGATTAACTTACTTTTAGATCAAATACAAAATCATAATAATAATAAAAAAACATGTTATTCAGAGGAGTTCAGCATGTTGTGTGCCTGTTATGGCTGAAGCCTCGACCCCACGGAGCTTCCAGGCTTTTGTTTCATGGCTCTAAGTTGAATAAATTACAAAGACACTCTGGTGGACGGACACACACAGATACAGCATCACTAACTGTCTGTGTATGCAAGGATGTAAAGGTATTCGAAGTATCTACTGAGGCACATCCAGATTTATCGTCAGAATAAAAGTGAATGAGCCTGGTCCTGGTCCTGTTCTCTCAACCATAAACAGCTGTACTCTGCAGCCATTAATATTACAGTGTCTGTATAAACGTCTCTAAGTTGTTTCTTCTGCACATGTTCTTGGTCCCTCTCCTTCCAGCCGGTGTTGAGAAACGCTACACAGGAGATACAGTCTCCGGCTGTATCTACGGTGATGGACAGCTTCCCGATTCTGAAGAAACAGTCAGAGAGGGTAAACTGTAGAAATGAAACTGTGTATGGGACTTAAAATCTTTAGGGGCAACTGTTTGTAAAGCACTCTCAAAATTGGAATTACAGTGAGCTTTACAGATAATGACTGCTTTTGCCTCTCTTGTGGTAACCAGGGAGAAAGTAAGCAATCTTTCTTGCTTGGATTTTTTTTATTCTTAATCATAATCACAATAAGAAACATCGAACATCCTCGAGGGTATTGCTCTAATAATACCAGAGATGGAGTTTCTTATTGTGATTATGGGTGCGATGTTGATGCAATGTGTAGGAGGAGTCGCACCAAAATGACAGTAAAGAACACCCTGTCCAGTTTTATGTCTTTTATAAAACAGTTACCAATGCATGTGTGTACTGTCGGAGAAATGCCCTTTAAAGTAGCTGTGACACCAAAGTTTTAGACAGAAAGGACACTGAAGGTGGTTCTTCTTCACAACAGAAACTAACAATAAAGTAAGGTTGTTAACTAGCTCACTGGTTACCACAAGAGTTAGCCAGGTGTCAAACTATCTAACATGATGGGACAACAGTGGGGAAATGTGCCGTCATTCTTCTCACCCATGACATCCATCGATTCCTCGGCCAGGGACTCGGCGTTTACATACTTGCTGCCAAATATCCGCACCAACTGGTCGAAGAACTTGCATTCCTGCTTCTCTCCTCTGGAAATATGAGGCAGAACGTCAGACCTTGTCGCAAGGTGACAGCATTACAGCACAAGTTAAACGTGTGCAAGAGTAGTGGATTACATGTAATGAGATAACGGTAACTGCATTACAATGACTTCAAAAGGTCACTGACTGAGAAACAGTTGCTTTTGAAAATATAGATGAATATGGTGTTAGAATTACACAGAAACATGTTTAAAGGGAAAAAAAGGCATTTAGATTTTACACATCTTGGGATACTAGTTGATGATGGTTATACATGATGTAAATACTGCTATTCAAACAGTAACTGATTGTTTTCTATATTACATATGTTGTTTTCTATGATTGTTTTTTTTTAGATTTTTTATCTTGTTTTCCAATTCTATGTTAGCCATCTTAAGTATACCAGCTGATAGCAACCATTCACAAATGTTGATTTGAATAGCAATGGCCATTCTTTTCATTCAAGCCGTAAGAATAACACTAAGAGTTGAATGCTTACTGGGTATGTAAAGCTAAACTTAAACCAACGCTTCAATATTCTGTAATCTCCTGATGTCTTGGGTGAACACCAACAAAACGACAATAAGACAACAACAATAAAAGGTATAATTTACACCAGCCAAAATGGTTTAAAGAGCTGGTTGTTCATCTTGCATGTATGCTACATTAATCTGAGGTATTTAGCTGTGACTCTTCCCAGAGCAGTTTATGATGAGTGAGCAGGTTATGGAGCTTTTACATTTTTCCTTCTACGAACTGGCGGAAGTTGGCCCTCAGCCTCTTGATCCTGGTCTGACACTGTTCGGGCGTCCGCAGGAAGCCCTGGCTGGCCATGGCCTGGGAGATCTGGACGAAGATGTGTTTGTTCTTGGTGCAGCCCCTCAAGTCCTCCTGGATCTCCTCACTCCCCCAAATGTCTAGCAGGACCTCAGTCTCCCCATCACTCCAGGGCAACTTGGAGCCATCAGCCACCCACTGGTTAGCTGAGGTAAACAACAGAGTGGGAAATTTTAAACAGCAGAATTGTTAGAATTATAAGAAAAGCTATAGAGGCAGTTATATGGACTTATAGAATTGCTTGATTGCTATTGTAGAGAAAAATCTGAATTAGGTGACATGTACTGGATGTAATGTTGAGCTAAAGTAATAAACAGAGGATATGATTATTTGGGCGTTTTTGTTAGAAAAAAATAATTGAATTAGGTGACACAGTTAGTCGCCTCATGTCTTGTATTTATGGTAACACTCTCCATGTCAACTCAGTTGATCTTGTGCTGTAACCATCAGTCCAGAGAACAGGATGAGAAGCACATGGGAAGCTGGGTAATAAAAAGGGGTGGCGCATATGACATATTATGTCTGAAAAATGGCTATGTGACAGAGATTTCCGTGGCTAAACTAAACTGTAATGGCAAAAAATGGCAACTGACAGAAGGGCTTATTATTGTGGAAACATCTTTTATAAAGTTGAGTTCATGGAAAGTGTCACCGTATTACATCCTACTATAAAATGAGGAAAACTCTGTCTGTCCGTCTGTCTGTCTGCATCCATTTTACTCCTCAATGGGTTGGCCAATCAATCTGAAACTGCACATGGGCATTGAGCATTGGCATAGGCAGGGACTGACAAAGCTGATTTTTCCATTTTCCCAAATTTACGCTGTTTATGCTCATTTTTGGCAAGTCTGCGCGGAGCTGTGGCGCGCACATCCCCAGGTATGGACTATTATTTAATATTCTTGGGATCCAGTGGTGTCCATATTCCACTCATAATTCAGATAATTCACCACCTAGCTGCTAAAAGAAAAGATTCCAGATTCGTTTTTGGTTCACCTTTCTTTTGGCCAAGCACAGGTGTGGAGTCAGCAGCCTCCTCTGTGGCGGAGGCGTCTCCGGCTGAACTGTCTGCTTTCAGTTCCCTCCTGAAGATCTCCTCCATCTGATCGAAGAATTTAAACTCCTCCCTGAAGGTGAACAACACCTCACTTAGCCAATGATGCACTTCATAACTACAACAGGGTTCCTGCACATTTTTGCTAAACAGATTCCATGACCTTTCTGATTATTCTATGACATATAATACAGTTTCAATGACCAATGCTTGTCAGAGACTATCATCACATGTTACACTTATTGCTGAATAGCTGATAAGAATGTCCCAGGTCTTACTTTGGCTAGCTAAAACTAATCAGTAAATTGTTCTTTTTTTATTATTCCTTCAAGTTATCAACTGTATACCTTCCTGCAGCCATGCTTTAAATATTTTTTCAACTAGGCAAGTGCATAATAATAAATCACCATGATATTTCCAAAACTTTCTAGACATGTTTGATTTTCCATATGTTTGGAAAACACAACTTTCAAATTCTGTGCCATTTCCAGGTCTTCCATCACTGTGGGAAGTGTGAGATATGTGTTTCCAACAGCACACATCCCAAAAAACAGAAAAAAGAGAATTTTCCTCAGATGCTGACATGAGTAGTTCAGTTACATTTTCACAATAATCAAACATTTACCTCCTTGGATTAATTAGATATGATTTATAGAAAAAGATTTTCTTCATTACAGTCAAACTAATGAAGTTTGATAGTGTCCAGGTATACAGATGAGTGTCTTGACACCTGACTGACTGACTGACCTGAAATTGCCTCTTGAAGCCCACAGAACTGTCAATAATAATAATAATGATGATAATAATAATAATGATCATTTATTTAGAAGGAAGAACATTCATAGTGCTGCCATCACTGACTTGTCATGGAGGAAGCCGGCTTTCAGGCGCTTTATGCGGGTGTAGCACTGCTCTGTCGTCCTGATGAATCCTCGGGCGCTCATCTTCTCGGAGACGTACTCGAAGACGTGGCGGTTCTTTAGGCAACCTCTCAGGCTGACCTGGACACTGTCTTCACCCCAGATCTCCAGCAGGACCCGGGTCTCCCGGTCCGACCAGGGCATCTTTCTGCTCGACTCGGCCAGCAGGTGACTGGTCGAGGCCTGGTCGTCTAGAAGGAGGAACAGTGGCTTTATTTCAGGGTATTAACCCGTGGAAAGGTATTATAACTACACAATAATACTCTGTACATACTTAGTAAAAGTCTCCCTGATACATAATAATTGGGTATAAGAACACAAATGGCATTACAATGTGTTGTTGTCTTATAGATATATTTGTCCCCAGTCATTCAGCGTGCTCTATCATGGTTTTATGATTTGTGTAAAATGTATTGCATTTTAAATGAAGTTGCTCTGATATTGACGTACACATGTCAGGATCCTTGTCCATAAGGGGGAGCATGGTGCCGTCACCACCACTGCTGTCTACATCAGTGTACAGCGAGTCATCGCCAAGCACAGGATCCAGGAGCTGGAAGTATCTAAACAGCATGGGCCGTCCTCCGCTTCTGGAAGACAAGGATAAACACTTATTTAGGAAAATGGTGGGCAGGGATGTAATCAGGACACATAAAATAGTTAACTATGACAACAGAAGTACGATTTCATATAAATAAATATCTGTTTTGCTGTTCTCTATCGTTGATTGATATATAACGCAATAGACACCCGGTGTCTGGTGGGTGTTTCCGGGGAAACAACCTTTGGTGCACAGGAGATAATGTGATTTACGTTTCCGACAGCAGCAGCAGAGGTTTGTTTGAAATAAACAGGAGAAGAACTGGATAGTTGGCATGAGCAGTGATAGCCACCTGAATAGACAAAGAAAAGAGCGCCACCTACAGAAACTCAAATCAATCATTAACAGAGAATCCAAGGAAAAAGACGTCACAGTGGAAACTGACTGACAGGCAATCTCTGGGAAGTGCAGTGCAGAAACACCACAGCAATGAACGCTTAGCAACAAAGATGGAGACAAAATGTTATTATTTCATAATCATATTACCACTTTAATCATACTATAAAGCAAGGAATCTCTGTCTGTATGTGTGTCCTTCCCATATCTCAAGAACCGTTCGTCCGATCTACTTCACACTGGGGATTGCTGGGGACCCAAGGACGTGCAGTGTCAGATTGGACACGCAACATGTTCAATATTAATAAACTTTGAATAAACAAGTGAACAGCGCTCTGTGCAGCAGCGGGGCTCAAAGTGAACGGGCACTGCACTAGTTGTAATTAAATAAGAGATGTGTTCCCAAGTGTATCATCAGCTGTGACTGACTGTTGTCCTTCCACTGACGACACTGGAGGAAGTGATTACTTGTTTATAGAAATAATGATGGCTTGCAATCTGTCAATCATTCTATTTACCTCCGGCTGTTGCAGAAACGCCTGTATGTCTTCCTTAACCTTTTGACCCTGGAGTGGCACTGCTCCGTTGTCCTCAGATATCCCAACGAAGCCATCTTGTCCGATATGTCGGCGAAGATGTGTCCATTTCGGATGCAGGTTTTCAGGCTGTGCTGCACTTCATCCGCAGCCCACAGCTCGATGAGAGCGACGGTCTCCTGCTCCGTCCAAGCGGTGTATTTCGTCCCATCTGCACCTGCTTCAGGAGACAAACCAGGTAAATATCCCAACAACTGGTTGAATCAACATTTGGAAAAGAGAAGACATTATACCTGTGATTGAGTGTGGGGTGGTGACTTGATTTGTTTCTATAGGGAAGGACTGTTGTTTGTATGAATAAAAGAACTAGGACTCTACCTGTGTCCTGGTCTGCTTGTTCGTCTTTTTCATCATACTCATCAATAGAAACAGCCTCCTGTCCCAGTATTTCTTCCAGCTGGTTATAGAACTTATACTCAACTTTGTTTCTTCCACACCTAAAAAGAGTGAAAAAACATGACAATAAATCATTATTTGCTATAAAGAGATATCGGTTTATAGTGCAAATATTTTCAACCTAAGCAGACAGACAGGCAGGTGGATAGATAGACAGATCGATCTCACTTCTTCCTGTCGTAGCACTGGCGAAAGTTGTTCCTCAGTGACTTGACTTTCCAGCGGCACTGCTCCGGGGTTTTAGAGTAACCGAGGTCATGCATTTTCTCTGATATGTCGGCGTAAACGTGTCCGTTGTGGACGAAGCCCCTCAGCGCCCTCTGAACGTCTTCTTCGCCCCAGATATCGATAAGCGCCAGCGTCTCCTCGTCTGACCAGGAGCCAGGCGCTGCCTTTTCCGATGACGCGCCAATTTCTGCTTCACAAAGACAAATGCATTCAGTTGTCAGTAGTGGTTTTGGAATGAAATGTATTAATATGTGTGATCTGATGTAGTGATTCCTTGCCATAAAGTGTGTACATAGAAACTTATAAGCTTGGATATTAAGTTGAATGGGTTAGGGTGGGTCGGTGTAAAAATTCAAGTAAATGAGTTACAATTATACAACAGGTAGTTTCAGCCAGGAAATCTGACACTGTTGTATTTCCACCGATGCTGATAAGCTATCTGTGCTTTTAAAAGTTCAATTGGTTGCTATGCTATCACATGTGGTATCCAGGGAGGTTTCAATTCAATTCAATTCAATTCAATAAATCTGTATTGTCCCCGGAGGGCAATTCTGGTGCAGCATAAAAAACACATGGGAGAAACATACTGTACATACGACAACAACAAAAACTCTATAAACAGCGAGTAATGGCAAACATCAAGTTAGCAAAGTGCAATGAGTATAAAAAAGTGCAAGTAGTAGGATATGCAACAATAAGAGGTGGACTATAGTTTATGGTTGATGGCAGCAATTGCCTTAGGGATGAAGGAGCCTTGAGCTCTGGAGCTCCTGAGCCTAGGGACCCTGTACCTCCGCCTTGAGGGCAGAAGGTGGAACTCCTGGTGCAAGGGGTGGGATGGGTCGGCCAGGATGGAGGTGGCCTTTCTGACCAGGTGTCTGTTGTACAGAGCGGAGAGACTGAGCTGGGACACCCCTGTAAACTTAGAGCAGGTGTTCACCACTCTCTGTAGCTTTGTCTTGCTCCTCACTTTAAGATTCCCAAACCAGCAGATCAGGACAAAAGTTAGAATTGATTCAATGAAAGATCTATAAAACAGAGTCATAACTGTTTTGTCCACATTAAAAGCCTTCCTCAATAAAAACAGTCTTTGTTGTGCTCTGGAGTGGATGGCGTTTGTGTTGTCCTCCCATTGCAGTTTGTCGTTGATGATTGTGCCCAGGTATTTATAGGTACTAACAATGTCAACTGTGTTACCTGCTATGACAGTCTGAGATGGAGTGGGTGGGTTTTTCCTAAAATCAATCAGCATGTCCTTCGTTTTGCTTACATTGATCTTTATGTAAGAGGCTTTACACCAGTCAATAAAATCATCTAAGACCTTCCCATGCGCAGACTCATCGTTGTGAAGCAGACTGACAACAACAGAATCGTCGGCGTATTTTATAATATGCCTATTCTCATACAGGCTCCTGCAACTGTCAGTATACAGTATGTACAGCAAGGGGGATAAGATACAGCCCTGAGGAGGACCAGTGGAGGAAAGCCGCTCATCGGACAGGACTCCGTTAACTCTCACTCTCTGGGGTCTGTTTGTCAAAAAGTCCAATATCCATCCCATCAGGGAGAGGTCTAAGGTGAAATGAGATATGAGCTTCTCTGCCAAGATATGGGGTTGTATGGTATTAAAAGCGGAGGAGAAGTCGACGAATAGGAGGCGAGCATGAGTTTTCCCTTGTTCAAGATGGCTGTAAAGGAGGTTAAGTAAGGTGAGTTTAGCATCCTCCACCCCCCTATTGCTCCTATAGGCGAACTGCATGGGGTCCGGTATAGCTTCCATTCTGTCAATGATAATAGATTTGATGATTCTCTCAAAACATTTCATCAGCTGGGACGTGAGAGCAACTGGTCTAAAGTCGTTCAGCTCTTTGGCAAACTTTTTTTTTGCAGTGGGAACGACCGTAGCTTTTTTCCAGGGCGTGGGTACCCTCTGTAAATTCAGAGAGGTCTGAAATATGTGGTGTGTGATGTTGCAGAGTTGGCTGGCACAGGACTTTAGAATTCTACCACTAACACAATCAGGTCCAGGGCTTTTTCTGATGTGGGTAGATTTGAGTGATTTTAAAACCATAGACTGCTCTAGAACAATTGGTTCTCCAGAGGACACAAGTGCACTGATACAATCGCGTTCTTCTTTAAAATCATGTTCATCAAATCTCAAATAAAAGTCATTAAGTCCATTTGCCAGGTCAGCGTTGTTGTCAAAGGAGCCACAGGGAACAGTACTCCCACTAGCCTTCTCTTGCACCCCCGCCAGTCTTAATCCCCTTCCAAGCAGATTTAATACTGCCAGAGGCAAATTTCTCCTCTACTTTTTTTATAGTTGATTTTTGCCATTTTGATTTCCCGTTTGACCTCCCTATTGGCCTGCGCTCTCTCCAAAACACCTCCCGTCTGGTAAGCCTGCTTCTTCTTATTTAGGGTGGCTTTAAGAGACTTGAACACCCAGGGTTTGTTATTGGGGTATATTTTGATAGGGGCCCTAGGGACATAGGTCTCCTCACAAAACTGAATGTAGCCACTCACAACAGCAGCTAGCTGGTCACATTTTTGCTTTCTCTTGTTTTTTGTTCCACAATGAAGTTGGGGAGGGACTATGGATCGAGTCCATCCATCTGTACATCATGCACAATATCTTGGACGACACTGATCAGATTTTGGCAAAACTTCGGGGAACGATGCGAGACATTTGTTACGGATTTGCCCAGACGGAGACTTCATCATTCGTGTGGGACAACGTTTACTGCTGCCTTGTTTTTTCTCATTCTTCTGTATTTACACTACTTTGAAGAAAACTTTTCAGACAGTAAATGTGTTGCCTTGTAGAAGCCACTACTGTCATGACTGCCATACTAACCACTGCACTGAGCAATACATTACCTGTTTCATTTACTGAGTCACCATTGGAATCCTCTGATATTTCAATGGAGTCCGTCACCACAGTGGAAGTTGAAGGCTGCTTTTCCAGGATTTGTTCCAGCAGATCGTAGAATTTAAAGTCGACTCTATCAGTTCCAGATGAGCTAAAGACAGTAAGGACAGGGTTTGATGATGAGTCTCACACACATGCACACACACACACACACACACACACACACACACACACACACACACACACACAGATTACACTGTATACAGTCCTTAGCCACATTGAGGTGTAATGAGTCTTACAGATTCTCAACATTGGCAAAACTGGCCAAACCTGCACTGCAAAATGTCTCCACAAGGGTATACAAGATTAATATTTGTGTGCAGTGTTTACCTCATGTTTTCCTGACACTGCCGATAGCTAGCTTTCAGCCGTTTGATCCTGGTGTGGCATTGCTCTGCGCTGCGGGAATAGCCACCGGCACCGAGTTTCTCTGATATGTCGGAGAAGATGTGACCGTTGTGGGGGCAGCGCCTCAGGTTCTGCTGGACCTGAGCGGAGGTGAACATCACATCCAAGGCGGCAAGATTGACATTATTTAAAATCATTTGAACAATGCACATCATCAGCCAGTCTGATCATTTGTCAGACACCAATAGACACCAATATACCGTTAAAATGGTGCTACTTAAGGCCGTGATCACATAGGACACTTTTTAGAACACGCCATTTGCGTTATTTTTAATGGTTTGGGCTCCCACGGGTGCTCAGAGTACTGTTGCCAACTTGGTGACTTTGTTGCTAAATTTAATGACTTTTCAGACTCCTTGGTGACTTTATTTCTCAAAAGCAACTCTAACTACTTCTTTGGACCATGGGGGAAAATATCAATGTGTTGATGGGTAAATCATTTGCCAACAAATCAGTCAAGTTGAACACGTCTCAACTTTGGCACATTAGTCAATGTAAGAATAACCCTTGTAATTGGCACTATCTAGATGAAGCCCTTGGACAAGATAATAAAACTCTCTGTGCTCTGTTCTTCCTAAGAGGATGTCAAGCATCCACATCCTCCATTTTGGAATGAACTAACTTTCTCTTTCATTTTTATTTTCAACAACGTTAACCTCTTTGTTACTTCAGTTTAGTTAGCTAACACTAATTAGAGGGATGCATAGCAATGAGAATGATGTAATGCTCCTGGTGCCCTTTGAAATCTCGCTCTCTGTTACTAGCGATGCTCACAGCTGCACTTTGCGTTTGAGCATGAGAAAAAAGTGTCCTGTGTGAGTACAGCCAAAAGCGTTTTAAACCACATCAAAAGAAAATGTAGAGTAGTTAAAATAGTCGCAGCATGATGTTCTGCTCTACCTGGTGTTCTCCCCAGATCTCCAGAAGGATGAGAGTCTCTCTGTCTGACCAGGGAACCTTCTTCCTCTCTTCCTGAACACCCACAGCAGGCTCTGATAAGGAAAACGTTCAGAAGAGTTAATTACTCATTTTAGACTTCAGCTCAGTTGATACTTTTAACATAATCTATGCACCAGCCACTGTTATACTACTGCTCTTGATATTGCATTGCATTGCACTGTTTTGTTTTGTCCATGCTGCTCTTGTTTTACTCTTGTTAGGAATGTGCCATGACAAATGTTTTTTGTTTCACTGTTGATAGTATGTTTTTACATTCATGCATGTATGTATCTATGTTTGGACAGGAGTTTCTTGATATGTGGTAAGGCGCCAGAAAGTCTGGGACTTTGTAATGGTAGACTGTCTTTACCTGGGGACTGCTTATACTGTGTAAGATTAATGTAAAGACTCAGGAACTGAGAGTAGAAACAGATGTTGTTTACTCGGGTCTATATAAATGGCCTCACGCCACTCCTTTCTTTGTCATTTCATTGCTATATGCTTGTCTGTAACAATGACTTGAACCGGCTGTATTAAACCTGCATGGAAGAAGCTACTCTGTGGTCATCATCTGATTCTTCTTGTCTGAGCAGAATATCATCCCTGGGAAACACCCAATTACTGTGCACTTGTGTGAAGTTGAACAACAATAACACTGAACTGAATCATTATTGTGACAATCCAATTGCTATGATAATGCTGTGGTCAAATGAACTGCTTATGGTCACAAAAGGAAAAAATTCTGAATTTATTTGGCCATTTATATTGAGGGTATGTTCACATGTTCTTGAGGAGCATGACAGAAAACAAGCTTTTTGGAACTTTCTAAGCTCATGCAAAAATACCATAACCTTGGGTTACACTGATATGGGTTTTTGAGGTTTTTTGACTGATGCCAGAGGATTGAAGCTGCCACTAGCCAATATTTTGTGCCAATAATCAGTATCTTCAAATTTGACCTCCATCATATTGTAGGTGGATGACACTAGCTGACCAATATCCCATTGCTTAACAAAGGCCAATAAAGCAAACCGCTACAGTACAGCAGCCTAACCCTATCTTAAACCCAATGGTCACTATCTAAACAAAGACATCAGTGGACAATTAGCAACAATTTTGCAGTAAGGGCTACAGCTATAGATTGGGGCTGACAGAAAGTGCTCTTGAATAAAGACACTCAGTAGCAGCTTCATGGTGATGCTCTGTGGCTGACCCTGACTGTGACCCTGATCTGTGACCTCCTCATGGAGGTTTTTGCCCCCCAGTTGTAAGTAGAGAACATTTAGTCATACCAATCTCCTGATGTGAGAAGGCTGAAAAGTCTTTGTCTGTTGGCTCTCCCGGTCCGGGATCCAAGTCCAAGTCGTTGTTGCTGTCTGCCAACAGCTCTAGTGAAGGCAGGTCCTTAATTAAAATTCTTGCCAGTTCATCATAAAACTTGCACTCAGCTCGCTCCTGTCCCTTCATGCTAAGGTTTGGGGATGAGAAGAAGAAAAGAGGTTCAAGAGTTAAAAGAAAAACTTAGTGATTACCACAGTCCTGTGTTCCTGTGTTTAAGGTTCAAAAGCCGAAAAACTCTTTAATTTTTTAGGATTTTAATAGTGGTTATACCCAGCTGATTTCAACAAGCACTGCTCCCACCAAATTACTAACAAAAGACTGGTGCCAATTTCTCAGAAACAAACATTATGATGTGAAAACTTTTTGCATGTCACAAGAGATGATTTGATTAGAGATCAATAGGGTACAGTATGCTTATGAACCTCCTGAACCGTCCCTTTCATACAACTGCTGTAAACAGACATACTTGTTCTCGTAGCACTGCCTGAAATTCGCTTTCAGCCTTTTCACCCTGGTTTGGCACTGCTCTGCTGTTCGGGAGAAGCCCTGGGTGGCCATCTTGTTGGATATGATGGAAAAAATGTGTCCGGTTCTGTGCATGCCCCTCAACTCCTGTTGTATCTTGTCTTCACCCCAAATGTTGATGAGGGCCAGAGTCTCCAAGTCTGTCCATGGAACGCTTCTAGTTCCTTAAATGACAAATACAAGTACAGTACAATAAAATGTACTGGAATTTATCTTGGTGGTATTCATGCAGACAGACTGAGACATAAATATTGTGTGATCGTGTGATTCTGAGTATAATTTCATTAACAACAGCATATAAACTGCTGACTCTTTGAGTTTTTCATCAAATAAACTAAACTAAAACAAGACTAAAACTCTGACTCTACCAGCCAGGTTTGTGGCAACTTGACTAAAATATCCAATGGCCTTGTTGTAACTGTGCTTTCATTAACACAAGCATAAAACCATGACACCGTACCAATGTCCTCTCGGCCCGTGTGGCCAAGGAACTGCCAATCTTCACCCCCATCTTGGGACTCGTCTTCATCGATGACCTCTTCCACATCATAGGTGACCTCAGGAACAGCGGAGGGAGCAGCGGTGCCAAGCACTCGCTCCAGCTGGTCATAAAACTTACACTCCAGTCTGGGGTTCCCTCTGGTGTTGGATTAGAGAAAAGGCAAGGGGAGCTTTGTGAGGAAATTACACTACCTGTCACAAGTTTGGACAAACACATTTTTCTTTATTTTTACTATTTTTCCACATTTTAGAATAATAGTAAAGACATCAAAACTATGAAATAATGCAAACGGAATTATGCAGTGACCAAAAAAGTGTTAAACAAATCAAAACTATCTTATATTTTAGATTATTTAAAGTACCCTTTTCCTTGATGGAAAGCCAAAGGACTTTGGAAAGAAATTCATACACACTTCACTATTTAGATTTGTCTAAGAAACAAATTTCAAGCATTTAAGCATAAGCCTTTAGATCAAAATGCTTTAAGAGAAAGACAAACATAGTACATTCAATCAAGTGTGACCAAACTTATGACTGGTAGTGTACAAGAGTGACTTGCTATTCTACAAATGTTGATGAAACCCTCTGATGTCACTAAGTTGCACTGCAATGGATAGAGAGACAGACAGGCAGGAAGACAGAGAGACAGCTAGAAAAGCCTTGTCATTCTACACCCACTTGTTGTTCTGGAGACACTGGCGGAAGCATTTCTTCAGCCGTTTGATCCTGGTCTGGCACTGCTCCACAGTTCTCATGTAGCCCCTCTCCGCCATCTTCTGTGAGATCAGGGTGAATATGTGGCGGTTTTTCAAGCAGCCTTTCAAAACCCGCTGCACCGAGTCCTTCCCCCAAATGTCGAGCAGGTTGAGCGTCTCATCGTCCGACCAGGGGACTTTAGTGTCAGTTACAACAGGGTAAGACGCTTCCTGGGGGTCTAAAATGAGACGAGGAGAGTTACTTAGATACTGGCCTAATGTTAAAATACTTTAAAGAACGCATACTGAAATATAAATATTGTCAGACATTCAGACACACACACACACACACACACACACACAGATAGATCCATACATACATGTTTATGTACATACCTGTATATTCTCCCCATATGGAGATTAGAGGAGATTCACTTGAACTCTCAACATCCACTGAAGAATCCCTGTAAAGGTGAAACACACACACTGGTTAGACTTGACACTTTGTTCTACATACCACTTTTCTCATCCGATCCCACCAAAATGCATTAAGTGACAGGCATAGATTTAACTCAAATTGCTATCATGTCTCACAAACTGCAACAAAATATGCCAACAGCGAATGGAACAATGAACGATGAGAACGAAACATGGGGTCAACAGTGATGTCTGTTTTTAAGATTATATGTTAAGATTATATTTTCTGAGTTTTATCTTACTCACAAGACAACACACAGTGGAAAGACAGGGCTGAACAACCAGGAAGCCCAACAGTGATGTTCTGATATACAACAAATGGAAGTTTTCCAGTGGGGGATAATCTTACAGGAAAGCTGACGCCACCATAGGCTGCTTTGAGGGAACCTCCAAACTGCCACTCAGCTTCCTCTTCCTGAGGACATGCCCTCCTCTCAAGCTCTGGCTGTTCTCATTGGCCGCTGAATCTGTGACCGCAGGCTCTTCGGAGGGCGAGAGGTCTATGGCACTCGTTTTGTCATGTGGAAATGTGCTAACAGAGTTTTGCGCTCCCCTCTCCTGAGAAATGTTCCCGTTCCCGCCTCTGACCTTTAGCCGGGAATTGCCCGAGTCAATTTTCTCCCTCATTTTATGTCTGATTGTCTCAGAGTTCCTCCTGTTGGGATGTACTTCTTTCTCCGGAAGGGGCGAGTCAACCGGGGTCGACGAGCAGGAGGCAGTGTTGATGACAAGTTTGGGAGGTAGAGACAGGGAGGAGAGGATGCAGTCATCCATCGGTAATAAACTAGGATCTGCAATTGAGAGGAAAGATGGTTAATCAGGCCCTGGCCTAGTCCAAAGATAAATCCATTCTAAGATAAAATGGCTATTATCACTGCTGTACACATCGTCAATGTTCTATTAGAAACTCTGTAATAGTAACTTGTTCAAAAATATTTTTAATTTGATCTCCAGTGTGATCACAACAACCTAAATGAAGTGTCATGTTTTACCTCTGTGTGTCATAAACTAGGGAATGTGGGAAATTAAATTTTAACAATTTAACATTTAGCATAATGGAATGCCACACATTTATGTTTAGAGATTATGCAGATGACATATTGACTTTCATTGCAGATTGGTGTACAACAGGGATAGCTGGGACACACTTTGTGTTTGGAGGAACATGTTTCAGTCTTGACCCTTCATTTGGCTAACTCAAGCCATCAATTATAGAGAATCTCACAGCAAAAAGCCAAAGCTATGGGAAAAAATTACCCACCAGCATGAACCTACCTTTCTCTTCAAAATGGCCGAGGTTTCTGTGGTGTTCAAGTACAGCCTTCATGCCTCCTGGTGGGGAAAAGGATTGTAAACAGTCATCTAGGAGTGATGGAGCGCCTCCGAGCCAAGCTGCCATCTAAGAAGAGAGAAGTTACTATCCGTTATTTCCCCTGCATTCATTCATAATGTGCTGGTAATTTGATTTTATATTGCCTGATGAAGACCCACACTGAGTTGAAATGTGTCTGAAAATTTAAATCACAATGCTTTTCCTATTTCTGTGTTTTTCCCCTTTACTTAATTTCTTTATTTCTTTTTTTCCAAATTCATGATGGTTAATATTATGCCTTGGTTTTTATTGTTTTTCTGCAAAGTGCTTGGTACAGTACTGTGGCAAGCGAGGGAGGGATCGAGCCTCTGTGAGGAGACGGAGAGAGGTGGGAGCGGCCCGTCGGGACACTGGGGTGCACCTGCGCCCAGTTAACCCTCTTCTATATCTGTCTCTGTTTCACTGGACTGAGCCTGTGTGCAGAAGCCTGCACACCAAACCGCCTGAAACGGCTTTTCAGTTTTATGCACTGCTGGACTCATTCCTGCTGATGCATCATCTATGTTGTATTTGGCTTCTTTTGGTGCCAAAATAAAAGCCACAGACACAACAAGACGCTATCTCTTGTGTCCTTAAGACTGTTGAATTACTACAAGTTAGTTTTAGAAAAGTACTACACAAGTATATATTATTATTATTATTTTTGCCAAGCTACAGTTCAAACAACCATGACACCTGTGTGATGTCTGGAACTGGCAGCAGCTCCTCTAGTCTTGATATGAACTCCCACACCAGCATCTCAAGTGCCGTGTCATACTTTGATCCAAAGTGTACAGGAAAGATCTCCTGCAAATGAGAAACAGATATAGACAGACAGAGACAGACAGAGTGGGAGAGAAGGAGAGGGAGAAAGATCATTATGCTGTACGTGAGAGACAAACGTGGTTGAATGGTGCAAACAATCTATATCTGTCTCTTCTCTAGCTTTTTCTTGACATTTTGTGTAGGTCAAGAAATGTTCCACGGTGGGAAAAAGACATCCATAATCTGGGGGAAGATTTGGACTTTTGAATTTGGATGGATTGAGGCCAGAGTTTTATCAGCATCCAACTACATGGGACTAGCATTTAGAATAAGCCTCACTGGTTTTATAGGCATACTAATTATTCAGTTTATAAAGTGGTACATGTCAACAACACAGTCTGTTGAAAAAAACCTGGATAAACTCTTGTCCCAGTTGCAAGAAACCTCCCGGAATATACTGATGTTACAAGTCAAGTCAATACCTTATCCAACCTGTTGGGTTTGTGGTCTGTGTAAGCTTGGTTTCCATGGTAATATTCTGAATATTTTGTTAGTTTGTACAGGAACATGTTCAATCAGAATATGAAGATATTGAAGCTGATCCTGAATAAGACCTTGATGGGAATATGAAATATGAAAATAATATATATGGACTGAGTTTCATCTCACCTGGAAGAAGTGTTCTCTCTCAGAGGGGTTTTCCAGTAAAGTATGGACCAGCTCCACAAAGTTCACCTCAGATTCCTCCACCTGATTGATGGTTACCTGAAATACAATACATACATACATACACACACGCATACCCACAAACACACACACACACACACACAAATCAAGGCAATGGATAACAAGGTCAAAACCTGTAAATATATAGTGTATATATATTTTAATTTCTTTCATCATTTCTTTTCATCAGGGAAGTGTTCAGAAAAATCACCTTGTTTATGCAGCTCAATGGCTACAGCAGAGACTGACTCCCACTGATGATTGTATGTAATCACAGTACTCTAAGGCACTTTGGACTAAATGGTATTTCATATATTGCTGGACAAAAAAAAGCATCTGAACCCAAATTATACAACAGGGTTTCAACAGGTTTGAATGGCCCGATGGTCATGAGACTCACTCAACACATAAATGACCATGAAAACTTTCAATTCTGGGAAGAAACAGTAATGTGTTTTTGCCCTACTTACATGGTGGTCCTTGGCAGTGCTGATGGGAGCCTTGATTCTGTCCAGATGAGGCTGAATGGTCTGCAGGTCGACTGGGTGCTCGCCACCACACAGCTCCAGAACCAACTGATTTCACAAAACACAAATGATAACACATTACTTTAAGAAACTTTGCTCTTAGTCGAGATTCAAATAGGCCTCGCTTATGAACCTGCTGGTTTGATATTGGATTACAGCCTAGTGGAGCACTTTTTTTCTTACTTTGCTCTCTCTTCTAATGTATTTTGTACATTGATATATGGTGTTTGCCTGCAACTAACCCAAAGAGATTACAGGTTTGTCCCAAAGTGCTTTACAGAGGAACAAATGACATAAAACAAGAGAAAACAAACACATGACAAATCTGAAGAAACAAGGCAAGAGCTTATGAGTGTGTGTGCATGTGTGTTAGTGAATATGAGAGTAATGGGGTTACACCAGGGTCGTCCAAGCCATAAGTTATGAGCTGTAAGCACTGTCTTATATTATGGTTGCATCAGAAAATTGCATGTTTCTTCATGACACAAACTGTAACACATTTTGAATATGGAATAAGTGTGTTATAAGAATGTTCTTAGCTACACGGTTGCCCTAGAAAGTACTGAAAACGGGGAGTTTTTGCATATTGTGTGCATTATGTGTGTTACAATGAATATTATACGCTCTTAAGTTGTTTACAAGTTGTTTGTTGATTAAGTGTTGAATTGCCTCATGAGAAGCACTTCAAGTCAAGTGTTACCAAATAAATCAGTTGCCTTAACAAGTACAAGGTTCAAATGTGTATGACTGAACAGTGAAACTCAACAAATCATGATTTTTTGGTGAGGTTTGTTAAAATCATACAGAACATGACTTTGGGTGGTAAAACATGGTTTTAGCTGACAAGTGACTTGCAAGTAGTACACAAGTACAAATTTCCCACTCTAGATTTAACATATTAACAATGTCATTAGTTCAAGTCCATACTTTGTGTCTTTGGGAGAGAGTGGTCAGTTGTTTATGTTGAGAAATATTGACTGGAATGTCCTAGAGCAGAAAGATACCATATATGAATCTTTAAAGGAAACGTGGGCAGAGCAGTGTTACTGACCCTGGCCCGGAGTCCGAGGGTGAGCTGAGCCCTCTGACTGTAACTCATCAGCTCTGGAACCAGCTCTGTCACCATGGTAACAAACTCCTCCAGCATCCCATAGTGATCCACGAGTCCTTGCTGCACAACTTGCCACATTGCAGCTGAAAAAAGCTGCAAGGGTGGGGCCAAAAGGCGAAGATAAGAAACTGGAAGATCATTACCTGTGAGAGTGGAGAGGAGGAAAGTAAAGTTAAAACAGGGATAGAATCACAAATGATTGCACATTTTGTACTTGGCAATTAAAACCATGCTGATTTAACTGAGTCTCTTAACCGGAGTGACTTACAACAACAATCACAACAGTCAGTGTGTCATGCAACATAATGAAGAGCAAGAACCAGGGATAACAACTCAATGCTGGGTTTCCTTTACTACTGAATAGTTGGGTTGCATGAAGAAAAAATTCAATTTTCTTTCAATTTTATTTCTGTTGGTTTCAATGGAGAGTTTTACTCGTACATGTTCTGTTTCAGAGGTCTTTTTCCAGGTCAGCTAAGGAAAAACGTCAAATATCAATGCGATGAACAGGACTGCTTTGACAAATTATTAAGTTACTTGTGGCAGGAGGGGGTGAGGACAGGAACCCCGTTTTCACTCGTTCTCATTACTAGTATCAGCTCCAGTAGATGTAGTGGTTTAAAACAGTTTCTAATTTCAAAGTTTATGATAGATGGAGTCACTGCTACATGCTTCAGAGGAAGAGTTTTTGTTGACTTGCAGTGTGTGTATGTGTGTGTGTGTGCGTGTGTGTGTGTGTGTGTTTGGGTTGTGCATGTGGGTGGGTGGGGGTGGGGGGGGCAGTGGTGAATGTAGGGGAACACTTCATTCCATTCTGTCTGAAAAGAGTCAGGCTGGTGCATTTTTTCTATTGATTGGCCTGAATTTCTTGGGGTGCAAGAGGAAAAAAATGATCCAAAAGCGACAAAAGGTGAAAGCCAGTGTTGGGAAGGGAATTTAATAATTACGGTGGCAGGTTACTTAAACAAAATAACGTTTATCAGCAGAAGATACTTTAAAGAGCTGTAGCTTGTAGCTTCATCAACCCAGCACTTTATATCTTACAAAGAGCACATGATGCAAAATGGTCAACATGATTTATAGTGGCAAGGTGCCTGATGAAATAATGACATGACACTTGCTCTCACTTACACTGACAACAGCATCCATCATACCCTTACCTGGAGTTATATATTGAGTTACATGCTAGGCTGTAGTAGGCTGTAACCGATCAGCCTAACCATGAATTTCTGACCATCTCTCGTGGGAAAAAGAACTATCGTAATCTTCAGGTAAATTTTAAAAGCACACTGTACAAATATCACAGCAAATCTGTAAGTCCCTACAGGAATAATGTAGTGATACCACAGACATGGAAAAATACAATTAGGTACGATAACACCACTATAAACTCACTATGGAGTACCACAGACACACTATAAGTCCTTATAAAAATATTATAAGAATATTGCAGTGATATCATAAGCGATAAACATATCGATAAGTATGATAAGGTCACTGTAAACTCACTATTCAGTACACAGACACACTGTAAGTCCCTATAGCATTATTAAGGTGATTTTTCGTTAGGGTTCTCAAAATCCACGCACCTCGACTGCTGTCACTTTCAATTCCGCGTTTTATTTCCATTTAGCAGCCGACAGGAAAAAAAGAGATCTGTTCCCGTGGGTTGCTCCGATCAAGAAAAAAACGGTATATTTTGCTATTTCCTATATAATAACACAACCATCAAGGTTGGTCAACCCACAATATTAAACATGCAAGCAAAATTTTGCAAGAAGCCCTGGCAGGCCAGTGAGAAAGAGGGGCTTATTTTTATTCTTGTTGCGGGAGGAGAGAGAACAAAGGTTCTGGTCTCATCCGCCTCAGTCCAGATCACGGGAAGCCCTCTTTCCTGGTTGGCTGACGAAGACCGGATCAACCAGGGCGATTCAGCCCTCACACCGCTAGGTGGAGCCGGTGGCTTTCCATCCACACTGTCAAGACCATGGTCCAGACTGACCAGGCGTTTTCCCCACACTTCCCATTCAAACAGGAAAACTGGAACCAATTAGGGCAATTAAATAACGTGCAACAACAACAACAACAACAACAACAACAACAACAACAACAACAACAACAACAACAACAACACCTACTACTACTACTACTACTAGGCTACTACAGCACTACTATAACTACCATTACTACTACTACTACTACTACTACTACTACTAGCCTAACACTACTACTACTACTACGACTAATATTAGCAGCAGCAGAATTAGTATTATTTGTATTATTGTTATGTAATATTAAAATATATTATTTGTTAAGAAAAGTGCTACATAAATAATCAGAATAATAATTATCACCATTGTCTTCATTGTCTATAGTTTAACATTTCTATCTGCGGTTTTTGTGTGATGTGAGTTTCCACATACATTCAAGTATTTGATTCTTGTGTATGTCTCTAATTTCCTATTTCTCATAATGCAATGAAGGGTCTGGAAGAGACTTATGGTAGAGGACCTATGTAACTGTTTCTCAAAGTGGTAGTCTTCCATCATGCAGACTAGATCAGTCTATCTGTTTTTATGGTTGCTCTACAGCTCATTGTTGAACATCGGTCAACACAATGTTACTCCAGCAGGCTACATAGTGATGATGTTGGTTTATTCCCTCTACCTTTTCAATTCTGGCAGATTTTGAACATAATTTACACTGAGAACATCCCTTCTTTTTATCATCTATGTGCGAGGTGTGGCCAGTCTCTTACTGGTAGGAAGGAGAGACAGTGGAGATGGCCCTCTGGTTCACCCATGTTTTTATTTCAGCACCCTGCATCATAAAATATACACCAACAGTTTGTCTATAAATGTCTTTCGGCATATGCTTTGCAGGCGCTTGGTGTGGAATTTTTTTGCGCTGCTTCACATCTAAAGGAGATCTTTCCTATATACTTTGGTTCAAAGTATAATACAGCTCTTAATATTTTAGAAATATGAAAAATGTTTTAGATTTTTTTCTCACCATGGGACATTTCTTGACCTGACATGTTCAGACATGATGTAAGGAAACAGTTAGAGATGAGAGGGTGTATGTTGTTTGCACAACTAGTTCAACTATTCTCTCTTTCTCTCTTTCTGTATGTATGTATGCATGCATCTATCCATCTGCTTCTCATTGGCAAGAGGGCTTTCCTGAGCACTTTTGATCAAAGTGCCTGTGATGTTGGTGTGGGAGTTCATATCAAGACTAGAGGAGCTGCTGCCAGTTCCAGACTTCACACAGATGCCATGTTTCTTTGAACTGAAGCTTGGCATCCAACATTTAAGATCAGGCTCTATACATGAAGTTATTAATGAACTTAACTTGTGTCACAGTTTTCTAAAACTAACTTGGGTTAGGGTTAGTCATTCAACAGTTCAGCAGTTCCTGGGAAGGAAGAACAGAGGAAAGCCCTCTTCTTCTGTCTGTCTTCTGTTTTTTATTTCAGCACCCAAATAAAATACAATATAAATGATGTGCTAACTGTGCTTAAATCAACAAACTCTGTTACAGGAATGAGTTCAGCAGTCTATAAAGCTGGACAGCCTTTTCAGGCAGTTTGTGTGCGACCACACACACACACACACACACACACACACACACACACAGGTTGAGAGGTGGGTTAATTGAGAGCAGGTGCACCTTGTTGTCCTGATGGGCCGCTCCTGCCTCTCTCCATCTCCTGACCAACGCTCCATCTCGCCCCTGCTCCCCCCCCCCTGCCTGACATGGGCCAGGGAGCCATCTGGCTGATGGCAGACAACAACGCTGTGCTGGGGTTCTCAATGCAAGAGCTTTCTGCTGATGTGCAGCACCGGCCGGTCCGCTGCCCCAGTCCTGTAGGTCTGGAGAATAAAAGGGAGACAGGAGTTAGGGGCAAGTAGCAGTAGCTCCCTGCAAAGGAAGTTTTAAATACTCATAAAAGCCTGTTGGCACTTGTCCTAGACGCCTGTGACCTGGAGTATCTGGACCGCAAGACACCCAACAGCGGTTGCCAGGAGGGCAAGTCTAATGTAGGTGATCTGGTCACCAGTTTGACACAAAAAGCTTTTTTTAAGTAAGCACTTAAAGCACTCCTAAGGTGACTGCTTTGATTACAGAGCGAAACGCCTGGATTTCCTCCCTGCCAACAGGCTGGCTGCACTCACGACATGCACCAGTTGGCAGTGACTTGAGTAACAGAGCTTAAATCCCAAGGTTCCCACAGTGTCTAACTTGTATGCAAACAAGACACCAACAAGTCCCTGAGCATTGTGTAGCAGGGAGGGCAAAGCTCATACCTACCAGTAATATAATAGTAATAGTTTTACCTGGTTAAATTAGTCTTCCAGCACTGATTCTTCCATCCCTTAGTGGATCTTTTTTTCTCCACCTGCTAGGCTTCTACCTATCTTATTCAGATTATATGTAGCCTAATGGTTTTGCGCCGTTTGGTATTGAACCAAAGATGACAAACACACAAAAGTTACAAGCTCACGATTGCAAACTCTTACTTCATGGAGTTCAAATCAATCAAGCCATCCTGGCATCTCTGCCCCTCAACGAAGGAAAGAAATACTCTGATATTATTCCACGTGCTGCCTAAAGGAACGAGCCAATGGCCACGAGGGAATTAGACTCTGCCTGTTTCACAGTGCCAGATTCATCTGAGTGTTCAGCAGAGAAGAGGACTCATTGACACACACACACACACTGCTTATTTGCTTTCCCTCATGAGCAACGTCAGAGCTGCTGTGGATGTTTCCCTAATGCAGGTCTGCTCATGTCTCTTCTCAGAGTTTCATGCCAACACGCTCTAACTCCTGTTTGTTATGTTTGTATGTAATACTGCCTCTGTACAGCACTTTGTCACAACTGTGTTGTTTAAAAGCGCTTTAGAAATAAATTTAATAGGTAACTCTTCCTACTCTAATCAGAATCAATTTGTTGTTAATAATGTAATGCTATTGAGCAAATATTTTATCTATAAATGTAGATTTATTAAGAGAAAGCCCCAAATAGAAACTTGGAAGAATGAGCTTAATCTTTATGCTAAATCCTTAAAAAATCCTAAAGAACAAAAAAAGCCCTAAAACTTTTCTCTTCACTAAGTCAGTCATTTTCAGTTTGTTTTCTTCTGTATTTACAGATTTATTTTACATTCTTTTATTTATGTCTATATATGTATACATACTACTCAATGTGTAAGTGAATGAGCTGCGTCTGATGCAAAAAGTGTCTCTGTGGTTTGAACCAGAGCATGACAAGTGTAGGGCGACGCCAGAACGCAAGAACTGTGATTGGTCCGCTTCCGCTTCGGTCGCTTCGTATTTCCTCTGACGTGTATCCGGTTGATTTCCACCGACAGTGAAAACAACATGGAGCAGATCGAAGAGAGACTAGCCGAGGAGGTTCGCAAACATGTCCATTTGTACGACCCTTTGGCCCCAAATTATAAAGATCACCGGTTGTCAGTGAGAACGTGGCGGGAAATATCCAAGACCGTCGGGCTGGACACCGCCGAGTGTCTCCGGAAATGGAAAAACTTGCGGGACAAGTTCGTGCGGGTGAGGAAGAAACTGCAGCAGGAGAAGAGAGGCGGGGATGGAGCAGGGAAGAGAATACCTGCTTTCTGTCATTTACTCTCCTGGCTGTCTCCTCACATTAAACACCGAGACACGGACTCAAAAAATTGCGACGACAAGGAGGTAATTACAGCAAGCTTTGATTACTGAGCTCAACTCTCTGACCGTCCACGCTTCCATAGTTCACTTAGTCTTTTCGTTATAGACCTCTCCCACATCTGTAGGGGGAGTTGGAGCAGCACAAGACCTTTGGGAGAGACAAGAGCCTATACGACCAAAAGCTCCTGCATCAGGGCAAGAGCCAACATCTGCTCAACAGGTAAACTAATATCGATTCTAGCTTAGTTGTATGCAAACCATGTTGTGACCTAACCCAAGAAATCCACTGACTGAGCTTTAGAGTACGTTGTTGTTCTTGTAGCAGTATATTTCAATTTAGAACAATTTGGTTTTGTCTGTGTAGCACTATCTTTGTTGTGAGTATTGAACGGTCACCCAGTTTGTTACTGCTATATAAAAGTTTTTGTTCTAGCCTGCGTTTATAGGCCTTCAGTTCAGGGCTTTGAGTAAATCTAAACCTTAAACAGTGTGTTTGAATCCTGACACAATATTGTCTTTGTTTATCATGTAAAGGGCAACAGAGAAGTGGACTCTACTTTCACTTCAAGCGGTGTGTGTGAGGTGTGGAACGGAGGTAAGAAGAAAGCATAATACTCATAACAAACGGTGAGAGGCAGCAGTATGCCATCGAGCGTCTAGCCTGCAGAAAAGCCACAAGAAGAATTTTTAATACTGTGAACTGGAAGTGCTTCATGTGGCTCATAAACAGGGAATATAATGATCCAAGTCTTTGCCTTTTAATGACTTTTTTTTAACTTGCCTTCAAGGCAAAATAACAACAACATATTATAATAGATATTGAAAACGAATTCATATGTCAAGGAATTCATAAGCTTTCTACTAGCCCCAAAGGGACACCAGATGGTGTTGATTTACCTAACTTGTTGATGTACCTAACAAAGTCTCTATTGAGTGTATATAACTTTACCTATACAACCTCACATGTTTTTTTTTTTGTGTGATGCTCTAAACTAATAGAGGTGGAGCAGATCGAAGAGAGACTAGCTGAGGAGGTTCGCAAACATGTCCATTTGTACGACCCCTCGGCCCCAACTTATAAAGATCACCGGTTGTCAGTGAGAACGTGGCAAGAAATATCCAAGACCGTCGGGCTGGACACCACCGAATGTCTCCGGAAATGGAAAAACTTGCGGGACAAGTTTGTCCGTGCGAGGAAGAAACTGCAGCAGGAGAAGAGAAGCAGGGATGGAGCAGGGAAGAGAAAACCTGCCTCCTATAATTTCCTCTCCTGGCTGTCTCCCTACATTAAACATCGAGAGACGGACTCAAATTGCGACGACAAGGAGGTAATTACAGCAAGTTTTGATTTTTGCGCTCAACTTTCCGACCGTCCAAGCTTCCATTGTTTACTTTGGTCCTGTGCTGTTCCAATAAGATTTCTCCCTACAAAAGTTGGAGAGGCCTATAACAAAAAACAATGGAGAATTTCACTTATCCAAACAGATGTCTATAATTCTTCACTTGTGTACTTTCACCGCACTGGCACGCGTTACATCTCCTTTGCACAAATAAACTTTAAAACGTAGTTAAAGAGGTATACACAAAATCCACGGCTTGGCGCAGGCACAATGCCAGGTGTTTTTTTTGTTTTTTTTTGTTATAGGTGACAATTATTCTGTAGAGACGACAAAAATTGGGACCTTGGGACACTCCCATGCATAAGATTTGGGATGCTTAGAATGGCAGGCTTATACAGAAGGATGCATATGCCAGTTTTGTATGAGATGGCTGATGTGTGTGGTTACCTTTCAGTCTGCTCACGGTTCAGCAAGTCCAGGTGATGAGGGGAGCAGGAGAAGGGAGCTATTAGGCTTGCCAGGCTAAGATTGGGGCATTGTGCTCTAAATAGCGGACTAAAGCTGGTAGGAAAATGTCCTGGTGACTCTTTGTGACTGTGGTCTTCCTGAGACAGTATCTCATACACGTTTGGTCTGCAAAAAAATATGCAAAACAAAGAGTGGAACTATTCAAGGAGATCTTGGAATTTCCTCTTTTTCTTAAATAACTTTGCTTCGTCGACACGATAAACATCAACTTGTAGAGAGGAGGGTTGTAAACATTTTGCATTTAACAGGCCTGTATCAGAGGATCTAACCCAGTGGTTCTCAACGTGGGCTCTGGGGACCACCAGGGGTCCTTGGGGGTGTTCCAGGGGGTCCCCAGCAAATTGATGAATTGTTAAACTTCAGCATTATTTAATTTACAAGAAGTTAAGACAATTAGAGGATGTAGAAGAATGACTGTTCTGATCATAGTTTCTCTGTTATCTCTCTACCTGCAATACAGATAGTCATGGAGTTCTGGACAAAGTCATATCTAACAATAAAAAATATTCTCAGATTTGGGTCCAAGAGACAACATCTCATCAAATGGGGGTCCGTGGCTCTAATGTGGACTACATTAGAGGTCCTTGATATGAAAACTGTTGAGAATCACTGATCTAACCATTTCGGTTGATCTAATTCTTCTAATGAAGGTAGGTGGCAGCAATTCGCCTCGTAGCTTCAAGTCTGCCGAAAACTAAGAAGAAGAAGAACTTCCTTTAAGCTACTGTTGTTTAGACCGTGCAGAACAAGACATTTAACAGCTTCCGCGACAACATGAACGCGTTTGAGAAGAAACTGTCGGAGATGGTTCGTCGGTATCCGCAGCTGTATGACTCCTCGCGGCGTGACTATAAGGACTCCGGGAAGACGTACAGTTGCTGGGTGGATATAGCAGATGCCATGGGGTGCAGCGTGGAGGACTCAAAAAAGAAGTGGAACGGTTTACGGGACAAGCTCAACAAAGCCAAAAAGCGAGCTTCAAAAGCCAGGGCGGCGGGAGAGGTGCTGCTGCCGAAGTTATATGTGGAGCTGTCCTGGCTGTGTCCCTTCGTTAAACACCGGGACACATCGACCGGTGTGATCGACGACGAGGTGAGCTAGGCTGCTTTTGTGGACTGTCTCTCGTGGTCTTGTCCTAATTTAAAATAAAAATGACGAAACGCCTGTTTGCAAGCCTGTTAATGTTGGTTTACCTTAAGCCTTGTTTATACTTTGTCAGCAGTGCTTCTGATAACCGCCCGAAACGAACTTAAGAAAGCCCTGAAACTTACCTGAAACTTGATGTTTTTTCAGCACATTTTGATATGTGGAAGGCGCTTTAGCCTCGTTGGACCAGTCCCGAGTTGTTCCTTTAAAAACAAAAGGTGTATATAAAATCTTGTCAGCACTTTGACTATATTGTATTTGCAGTAGTATAAAATCTCACCTTTTTCCTAGATATGGCTGCCACTCTTCTTCGCCTCTTCCCTGTGCGTGCGCCCCGAGGCTAACGTTTTACAGCTCACAGGGAAGAGGCGTAGAAGAAGAGTAGCGGTCATGTTTAAGACATTCAAACAACTAATTTTATACTTTATTGCAAATACTAGAGTGTTTCTATAGTTATTCAGTCATTCCTTAAAGTATACAAGTGAAGGATTATGGACATATGTTTGGCTAAGGAAAGTCTACGTAGTTTAGACTTCTCCAACATTTAGGGAGAAGTCTTAATGGAGCAGCACAGCACCTTTGGGAGACACAACAACCAATACGACCAAAGTGTCCTGTATCAGGGCTAATGTTGATTCTAGCGTCGTGGTATTATTCTTGTAACAATAGATTTCAATGTAGAACAGTTTGGTTTTGTCTGTGTAGCACTACCTTTGTTGAGAGTGTTGAGTGGTCACCCAGTTTATTACTGAATATATTTTTGTACTGCTGTACAAAAGTTTTTGTTCTGGTCTGTGTTTGTAGGCCTTCAGTTCAGGGCTTTGAGTAAATCTAAACCTTTAAGCAGTGTATTTGAATCCTGACACAATATTGTCTTTGTTTATCATTAAAAGGTCAACAGTGAAGTGGACTCACCTTTCACTTCAAGTGGTGTGTGTGAGGTGTGGAATGGGGGTAAGAAGAAAG
>NW_027283326.1:30000-40636 GCF_046629955.1 Centroberyx affinis | reverse complement strand
CGCCTCATTGGAATAAAGTTGAATTGCTTGTTTTCTGGTGAATCAATTCAAAAGTCAACGCGCTCTGTGGAGCAGGGAGAACGTCCCGTTGGAGCAACGCTGATGGCAACGCGACGCAATGCTGGTAGTGGAGCTCTAAAGCAAGTCTCTATCAGACTCTTCTTCTGTGGTTCCTCGGTGGTGGAACGAGTTGCCAAACTCCATTCGATCCGCAGAGTCCCTCTCAATCTTTAAGAAAAGGCTAAAGACCCAGCTCTTTAGAGAACACCTTCTCACCTGATGGACTGTGTAATCCAAAAAAAAAAAAAACTCTTTATCTGCCTCTGTGCCTCATGGCTCCTCTGTCCTGTTGGACCAGATCTTAGCTTTATGGCTCTTACTCTCGTTGTTCTCTCCTGACTAGATCCTTGCTTGTGTTGTATTAAAATCTCATATGTAGACGTTGCTTTGGATAAAAGCGTCTGCCAAATGGGAAATTGTAAATTGTAAAGATCTGGTTTACGATCGCCGCCATGTTGCCATTTTTGGAGCCGGAGCAGCCAGAGAGAAGCCAGGGGTCGAGACAGAGCCACAGCTCCACCTGCTATTGGTCCAGATCCACGACCTGTCAATCACTAGGAAAACAACCCTGTGTTTTATCTGTTATATCTGTTAATGACAGTTATTTTGAAAATCTCCATAAGGACACACATTCGAAGAAGTGAAATTAGCTGCTGAGACCAAAACCTCTTGTGGAGAAAATGTATTTAGACTTTATATTTTTATCAGAAGTCGGGTGTGGTCCGTTGACTTCATGGAGTGTTTTTGGAGCCGGACTCTAGCGGACGTTACCTTTATGTTTTATTCCCGTTGTATTCGTCTGTTTTTTAATTTGTTTCCGGCACTTCTCTTTTCACTCCTTGTTTTCCAGGCCTTGATTTATTAGTGTTGTCTGAAGCGTTTTGTAGCCTGACACACGCCGGCTCTGTGTTCGCTCTCAGGTTTCAGACTCAGCGGGTCGATCGGAGGGAAACCGGCTCAGTCTCATCTCTCTGTCGGAGGTTCAGAGATCTGACGTGAAACCTGAGACAGGAAGCAGTGCGGAGCTACAACCAGACGCTTTCTCTTTGTTGTGTTTATGTTTTGCTGAGATCGACTTTGATGAGAAATGGTAGAAAAGTTTATTTCTCTCTGAACTCAAAATTGAACCCACAACCCAAAAACACGGCTGTTTTTAATGGTTTGCACTTACAACTCAAAAACAGTAGAAACGTTTCGCTAACACTTTAGATTAGGGAACACATATTAACTACGGGTTTTCCCTCAGTAGTTTGATAATTTCTCTCAATAACATGTGATACTAACACCTTATAAGCCCCAAACTGAGCAAAGCAGACGAAAAGCCTGATTCATGTTCAGCAGCTTCCTCACTGACTGATATCAGCGCTGATGAGGAGGCTGCTGAGGGGAAACCACAGTTAATGGACTATACTTGTAGAATACAATAGTGCAGAATAAGGTGCTAATAAGTGATTTAATGACCAATAATGCACCAATACACCACTAATATGCATGTTAATATGCAACTTATTAATAGTTAATGTGTTCCCTAATCTAAAGTGTCAAAAGTTTCTTTCTCTGGTGGAAGTTTTCCCTCTACTCTGATAAGATAACATGAGACAAGATAAGACAAGACAAGCCAAGACAAGACAAGATAAGCTAAGACAAGACAAGACAAGCTAAGACAAGCTAAGCTAAGACAAGACAAGACAAGATCAGTCAAGATCAGACAAGATCAGACAAGGTAAGACAAGGTAAGACAAGAAAAGAAAAGATAAGACAAGATAAGATAAGACAAGATAAGACAACATAAGACAAGATAAGATAAGATAAGATAAGACAAGATAAGATAAGACAAGATAAGACAAGAAAAGATAAGACAACATAAGACAACATAAGACAAGATAAGATAAGGTAAGATAAGATAGCACTTTATTAATCCCCTCGGGAAAATTCAGGAAAAGTCAGTGTCCAGTACGGGGATCGAACCCGTGACCTTGGCGTTATTAGCACCATGTCCTCCAGTAGAAGGACGACAGGAACATCAACGCTGTTTGGTTTCCTGAAACTGACTGATGTGATGTTAGCAGAGAGGAGGAGGAGGATTTAACTTTTGAACTGAACGCTGCTACAAACCGTTCTCCAAACATTCGATGCCTCCCAGATACATTTCCTCCCTGAATCCTGCGCCCGCTGAGCTCCACACGGCCGAACCGGATTCCTGATTATCGAGGGAGCGAGCGGCGGCGGCGGCGGCAGCGGTGACCCGGGGCGTGCGGGGCGGCGCGTCACGCGGCCGGTGAGCGTGACGATGCTCATCAGCGACTCTCCCAACACCGGATCAATGTTCATCAGTGCTTGAAAGATGGCCGCCATTCAGATCAGCCTCATGAAGACAAACGGCTCGATGGACGGAGCCGGGACGTTCAGCAGCTTCATGTCCAACTAGAGACGATTCATCTGCTTCACTTGGATTGTTTTTATATTACAGAGGTGTGACCGAGTCAACTCTGCTCGAGTCTCAAGTCAGTCTCAAGTCCCAAGTCTAAATGTAGATTACCAGGTAACACTTTACTATAAGGGTCACTAAATTAAGGGTTAGTTAATGCTTAATACGGGTTAGTTAATGCACAGTTAACTAATGTGTAATTTACTAATGGTGTTCATGTTAACTAAGGTATTAATTTATACATTATTTAATAGTTTGTAAAGATGACAAATTATACAAATGATTAGACAAATTGACAAATGATAAATTAATACCTTAGTTAACATGAACACCATTAGTAAATGATTACCAGACACATTAGATAACTGTTGATTAAGGGTTAGTTAATGGTTATTAAGCATTAACTAACCCTTAACTTAGTGACCCTTATTGTAAAGTGTTACCGATTACCAAGTCAATTCCAAGTCATTAATGTCAAGTCTCAAGTCTAAATGTAGAACAGCAAGTCAAGTCAGAACAAATCAAGAGTCCAGTATCAGTTTAATATCTTAAAGAAAACTAAATATCTAGGACTTTTCAATGCAATATGGTTTTAATAGGATAAAAACTTGGTAAGAGCATCATGAGTTTGATTTCTATAATCAGTTTCAACTTCAATAAATTCAATCATTCCATACAAATTCAGAAAACAGAATTTAAATTCAGTCGTCTGCTGCTCTCTCTCTGTTTCTCTCTCTGTCTTTTGAAGCGCTTATACAGAAGATTCTAATTTGTTCCCTCTTTAATGTGATTTTGATTGTCAGTGGGACTAACCTGGTTAAATAAATGATGATAATGAAAGTCTTTTTTTGCATCTCTTGTTTTAAGACATGGAAAGTTTTCATATTATATTTTTCTATTATATTATCTGGGAATTGAAGCCGATTCTACTCTTGAAGTCAGTCTGGAGTCTCTCTGGATGAGAACGTCTGATACCAAAGTGTAAAATGTAGATTCAAATTTATATAACGTACTGCAACATTATGTTAAAATAATAAGACTAACAAAAAGGAAACAGAAAATCTATCTTAAGTTCATTCAGTGTGACGACAAAATGATCCTGTTTTATCTCATTCTATCAGCTGCCGGACTGTTCAGTTTCTGACAGGAAGTTGATCTGGGTGATGAATCCTGTGGTCTGGTCTCTGTGTGTTGCAGGTACGCCCTTCACTTCCTGGTTCAGAGCGGACTCACCTACGGCATCATGATCCTGACCGGAGTCGAACACATGCACAAGTACGTTTCCCCTGCAGGTCGTCTGACTCGAGACTTGGTCTGAAATGCGACCTGGTGTTCACTGTTTGACCCACATAGATGCAGGCAGACTGTTCAGATGCTGGACTGTCTGCACTGCAAGAAACCTCCATCTGAACCAGTCATCTAGTCTCATATTCAGTCTTCAGATCTTCTTGTTGTTAACCCAAGAGAAACATTCTGCAGTGAGGAGAGATAACTCCACTTGTCTCCACTGCAGCTTCACTTGTTTCAGGAGTTTTCTAGAACAGAGTGTCAGTCTGTAGAAATCAGTCAGAATAAAGCAGATCACTGCACTGCTGTCAAGGGAATGACTCTTGATTCTACTGAATTCTTCAAACAAGCTGATTTGCATTGGACTTGTTAAGATGGAGATTTTTTTGCTGTGTGTTCAGGCTGTGTTCAGTCAGTGTGTTCAGACTGTGTTCAGACTGTGTTCAGACTGTGTGTTCAGACTGTGTGTTCAGACTGTGTGTTCAGACTGTGTTCAGACTGTGTTCAGACTGTGTGTTCAGACTGTGTGTTCAGACTGTGTGTTCAGACTGTGTTCAGACTGTGTGTTCAGACTGTGTTCAGACTGTGTTCAGACTGTGTGTTCAGACTGTGTTCAGACTGTGTGTTCAGACTGTGTTCAGACTGTGTTCAGACTGTGTGTTCAGACTGTGTGTTCAGACTGTGTTCAGACTGTGTTCAGACTGTGTGTTCAGACTGTGTTCAGACTGTGTTCAGACTGTGTTCAGACTGTGTGTTCAGACTGTGTTCAGACTGTGTGTTCAGACTGTGTGTTCAGACTGTGTGTTCAGACTGTGTTCAGACTGTGTGTTCAGGCTGTGTTCAGACTGTGTGTTCAGACTGTGTTCAGACTGTGTGTTCAGACTGTGTTCAGACTGTGTGTTCAGGCTGTGTTCAGACTGTGTGTTCAGACTGTGTTCAGACTGTGTTCAGACTGTGTTCAGACTGTGTGTTCAGACTGTGTTCAGACTGTGTTCAGACTGTGTGTTCAGACTGTGTGTTCAGACTGTGTTCAGACTGTGTGTTCAGACTGTGTTCAGACTGTGTTCAGACTGTGTTCAGACTGTGTGTTCAGACTGTGTTCAGACTGTGTTCAGACTGTGTGTTCAGACTGTGTTCAGACTGTGTTCAGACTGTGTTCAGACTGTGTGTTCAGGCTGTGTGTTCAGACTGTGTGTTCAGACTGTGTGTTCAGGCTGTGTGTTCAGACTGTGTGTTCAGACTGTGTGTTCAGACTGTGTGTTCAGACTGTGTTCAGACTGTGTTCAGGCTGTGTGTTCAGGCTGTGTGTTCAGACTGTGTGTTCAGACTGTGTGTTCAGGCTGTGTTCAGGTCAACCTGCAGCCCTGCAGTGGGATTGGACATTAAAGTTCCCAGAGGAAGAAGACATGAATCAGTCCAGAAGTAGAGACAGAAGCCTCCAGCAGATCATTAGAGTCACACTGGACTCAGCAGTTAGACAGCAGGCTGCTGACTCACTGACTGCCTCTACATGGACAGCAATAATCTGACTACTGGCCTTATTATTCTAAATCAGACAATATTCAGATTCATCTGTTTCCATGTGTTGCTTATAGAACTGTTCCATTCATGTTCCTGTTTCCATGTTTCCACGGTGTCGGTGTCCCATCTTCCTGTCCTTCTTGTACTGGAAGAAACCACCAGAGTAGAGAGAAAAACTTCCACCAGAGAAAGAAACTTTTCTACTGTTTCAGCTGAACCGGCTCAGTGTGAGAGGAGAGGAGAGGAGAGGAGAGGAGAGGAGAGGAGAGGAGAGGAGAGGAGAGGAGAGGAGAGGAGAGGAGAGGAGCAGCTGTTACAGAAACTAATCTTCAGTCTGACATTTAGAGGCTTGATAACAAAATTAACAACTTATTTTTTGAGTTGTAACGGCAAGCCACTAAAAACAGCTGTGTTTCTGGGTTGTGGGTTCAGTTCCTGCCGGCCCAGTGACTTATATATATGTGTGTGTGTGTGTGTGTGTGTGTGTGTGTGTGTGTGTGTGTGTGTGTGTGTGTGTGTGTGTGTGTGTGTGTGTGTGTGTGTGTGTGTGTGTGTGGTTTCAGATACTGTCTGCTGGTGGCTCTCGGCTATCTGAGTTTCTGCCAGATCACACGAGTTTACGTCTTCGACTACGGGATGTACTCTGCTGACTTCACAGGGTGAGAATCTGTCTGATGGAGACTGATGTGTATAGAGTCTATATACAGACTGAAGTGTATAGAGTCTATATACAGACTGATGTGTATAGAGTCTATATACAGACTGATGTGTATAGAGTCTATATACAGACTGATGTGTATAGAGTCTATATACAGACTGAAGTGTATAGAGTCTATATACAGACTGATGTGTATAGAGTCTATATACAGACTGAAGTGCATAGAGTCTATATACAGACTGAAGTGCATAGAGTCTATATACAGACTGAAGTGTATAGAGTCTATATACAGACTGATGTGTACAGTGTGTTTATATGATGTGTGTGTGTGTGTGTGTGTTGGGGGCAATGTGTTACTTTATAACCTGTTACAGTGCTCAGATTACTTTTTTTGGTAACTAGTAACTTCATGATAGTTTTTCAATTCTGGTCTGTTATTAGTTTTTTTTTATTTAGAATGTCATTGCTCACAATTTTTTTCCATATAGTTTCATTTTTGTTTGCGCAAACTGTTTTAGTACTAGCCTTAAGTAAAAAAGTGAAAATCACACTGAGGCTGGTCTCCTCTGCAGACCCATGATGGTGATAACACAGAAGATCACCAGCCTGGCCTTTGAGATCCACGACGGTGAGTGAACTGTGTGACGCTCCACTCGTTCAGAGAAGTGACTCGTTCAGAGGAGAAGTGACTCGTTCAGAGGAGAAGTGACTCGTTCAGAGGAGAAGTGACTCGTTCAGAGGGGAAGTGACTAGTTCAGAGGAGAAGTGACTCGTTCAGAGGAGAAGTGACTCGTTCAGAGAAGTGACTCGTTCAGAGAAGTGACTTGTTCAGAGAAGTGACTCGTTCAGAGGAGAAGTGACTTGTTCAGAGAAGTGACTTGTTCAGAGGAGAAGTGACTCGTTCAGAGAAGTGACTCGTTCAGAGGAGAAGTGACTCGTTCAGAGAAGTGACTCGTTCAGAGAAGTGACTCGTTCAGAGGAGAAGTGACTTGTTCAGAGAAGTGACTTGTTCAGAGGAGAAGTGACTTGTTCAGAGGAGAAGTGACTCGTTCAGAGGAGAAGTGACTTGTTCAGAGAAGTGACTTGTTCAGAGGAGAAGTGACTTGTTCAGAGGAGAAGTGACTTGTTCAGAGGAGAAGTGACTCGTTCAGAGAAGTGACTCGTTCAGAGGAGAAGTGACTCGTTCAGAGGAGAAGTGACTCGTTCAGAGGAGAAGTGACTCGTTCAGAGGAGAAGTGACTCGTTCAGAGGAGAAGTGACTCGTTCAGAGAAGTGACTTGTTCAGAGGAGAAGTGACTCGTTCAGAGAAGTGACTCGTTCAGAGGAGAAGTGACTTGTTCAGAGGAGAAGTGACTAGTTCAGAGAAGTGACTCGTTCAGAGGAGAAGTGACTTGTTCAGAGAAGTGACTAGTTCAGAGAAGTGACTCGTTCAGAGGAGAAGTGACTCGTTCAGAGAAGTGACTCGTTCAGAGGAGAAGTGACTCGTTCAGAGGAGAAGTGACTCGTTCAGAGAAGTGACTCGTTCAGAGGAGAAGTGACTCGTTCAGAGGAGAAGTGACTCACAGAAGCACTGAGCTGAGCCCAACACAACAACAACAAGTCTCTGTCTGAAAGACTTTAACAGACTGGATCCTCCACATTTACATATTTAATGATCAACTTCAGGGAATTATATTACCTCCTGAAATATATGTATAAAGAGTACTGCTACTATTACTACTACTGCTATTACTACTATTACTACTATTACTACTACTACTGCTACTACTACTACTACTATTACTACTATTACTGCTATTACTACTATTACTGCTATTACTACTACTACTGCTGCTATTACTACTATTACTACTATTACTACTACTGCTACTACTACTACTACTATTACTACTACTGCTATTACTACTATTACTACTATTATTATTACTACTGCTACTACTATTACTACTGTTACTACTATTACTACTACTACCACTACTATAACTACTGCTACTATTACTACTACTACTACTACTACTACTACTACTACTACTACTACTACTACTGCTACTAATACTATTGTAAATAGTTTAATGAATTATTAATTGATAATTGGCCCCTGAAGCCTTTTCATTGGAAGTCACTCAGCAGTATGTGATGACAGACTGCAGCATCCTGCCAGCTGAAGCTCAGACTGACAGTTTGTTCTCTGTTCTCTGTCTCTGTTCTCTGTCTCTGTCTCTGTCTCTGTTCTCTGTCTCTGTTCTCTGTCTCTGTTCTGTTCTCTGTCTCTGTCTCTGTCTCTGTCTCTGTTCTCTGTCTCTGTCTCTGTCTCTGTCTCTGTCTCTGTTCTTTGTCTCTGTTCTGTTCTCTGTCTCTGTCTCTGTCTCTGTCTCTGTTCTCTGTCTCTGTCTCTGTCTCTGTCTCTGTTCTTTGTCTCTGTCTCTGTTCTCTGTCTCTGTTCTCTGTCTCTGTTCTTTGTCTCTGTCTCTGTTCTTTGTCTCTGTCTCTGTCTCTGTTCTTTGTCTCTGTCTCTGTTCTCTGTCTCTGTTCTCTGTCTCTGTCTCTGTCTCTGTCTCTGTCTCTGTTCTTTGTCTCTGTCTCTGTTCTCTGTCTCTGTTCTCTGTCTCTGTCTCTGTCTCTGTCTCTGTTCTCTGTCTCTGTTCTCTGTCTCTGTTCTCTGTCTCTGTCTCTGTTCTCTGTTCTCTGTCTCTGTTCTCTGTCTCTGTTCTCTGTCTCTGTCTCTGTCTCTGTCTCTGTTCTCTGTTCTCTGTCTCTGTTCTCTGTTCTCTGTCTCTGTCTCTGTTCTCTGTCTCTGTTTCTGTTCTCTGTTCTGTTCTCTGTCTCTGTCTCTGTCTCTGTTCTCTGTTCTCTGTCTCTGTCTCTGTTCTCTGTTCTCTGTTCTCTGTTCTCTGTCTCTGTCTCTGTCTCTGTCTCTGTCTCTGTTTCTGTTCTCTGTCTCTGTTCTCTGTTCTCTGTCTCTGTCTCTGTCTCTGTCTCTGTTCTCTGTCTCTGTTTTCTGTTCTCTGTTCTGTTCTATGTCTCTGTCTCTGTTCTCTGTCTCTGTTCTGTTCTCTGTTCTGTTCTATGTTCTGTTCTCTGTCTCTGTTCTCTGTCTCTGTCTCTGTCTCTGTCTCTGTTCTCTGGTCTCTGTTCTCTGTCTCTGTTCTCTGGTCTCTGGTCTCTGTTCTCTGTTCTCTGTTCTCTGTCTCTGTCTCTGTTCTCTGTTCTCTGTCTCTGTTCTGTTCTCTGTTCTGTTCTATGTTCTGTTCTCTGTCTCTGTTCTCTGTCTCTGTCTCTGTCTCTGTTCTCTGTCTCTGTTCTCTGTCTCTGTCTCTGTTCTCTGTTCTCTGTCTCTGTCTCTGTTCTCTGTCTCTGTTTTCTGTTCTCTGTTCTCTGTCCTCTGTCTCTGTCTCTGTCCTCTGTTCTCTGTCTCTGTCCTCTGTTCTCTGTCTCTGTCCTCTGTTCTCTGTCTCTGTCCTCTGTCCTCTGTCCTCTGTTCTGTCTCTGTTCTCTGTCTCTGTCCTCTGTTCTCTGTCTCTGTCTCTGTCTCTGTCCTCTGTTCTCTGTCTCTGTCCTCTGTTCTCTGTTCTCTGTCTCTGTTCTCTCTCTCTGTCTCTGTCCTCTGTTTTCCGTCTCTGTCCTCTGTCTCTGTCTCTGTCCTCTGTCTCCTGTCCTCTGTCCTCTGTCCTCTGTCCTCTGGTCTCTGTCTCTGTCCTCTGTCCTCTGGTCTCTGGTCTCTGTCTCTGTCCTCTGTCCTCTGGTCTCTGGTCTCTGGTCTCTGTCTCTGTCCTCTGTTCTCTGTCTCTGTTCTCTGTCTCTGTCCCTGTCCTCTGTTTTCTGTCTCTGTCCTCTGTCCTCTGTCTCTGTCTCTGTCCTCTGTCTCTGTCTCTGTCTCTGTCCTCTGTCTCTGTCTCTGTCTCTGTCTCTGTCTCTGTCCTCTGTTCTGTCTCTGTCCTCTGTTCTCTGTCTCTGTCCCTGTCCTCTGTTTTCTGTCTCTGTCCTCTGTCCTCTGTCTCTGTCTTCTGTCTCTGTCCTCTGTCTCTGTCCTCTGTCCTCTGTCCTCTGTCCTCTGTCTCTGTCCTCTGTCTCTGTCTCTGTCCTCTGTTCTCTGTCTCTGTCTCTGTCCTCTGTCCTCTGTCCTCTGTCCCTGTCCTCTGTCTCTGTCCTCTGTCCTCTGGTCTCTGGTCTCTGTCCTCTGTCTCTGTCTCTGTCTCTGTCCTCTGTCCTCTGTCTCTGGTCTCTGTCTCTGTCCTCTGTCCTCTGTCTCTGGTCTCTGTCTCTGGTCTCTGTCTCTTTTCTCTGTCTCTGTCTCTGTCTCTGTCTCTGGTCTCTGTCTCTGTCTCTGTCCTCTGTCTCTGGTCTCTGTCTCTGGTCTCTGTCTCTGTTCTCTGTCTCTGTCTCTGTCTCTGTCTCTTCAGGTCTGGCTCGTAAGGAGGAACATCTGACGCCTGGACAGAAGATCTTGGCGATCAGGTTTGTTTCACAGCTCGTCTTCATTTCTCTGTCGTGGATTTCATCTTCAGACCGGAGCTCAGAGAGAATTTAGCAGGTTAATTTATCCAGAAATAAAACTAAACACAATATACAGTTAGTGAGCAGGTAGAGATTTAGGCTGCGTTCAACAGCCAGAATGTTCAGTTCATCAGTTCATCACCAGTATGAACTGATGATGCTCTTTTAACCGAAACATTTTCTGTTTG
>NW_027283326.1:10000-25000 GCF_046629955.1 Centroberyx affinis | reverse complement strand
ATGTTTAAAGTGGGAGAACCCTGGGCTATTAGACACTGACAAGAGTTCACTGCTGAAGCTTCTGTGACTCTTTCTCTTCAAAATTAAAGCAGAAAGTTTGAGACTTTTGGAGACTTTGGGAGTTCTTTGTCTTCTTCTTCTTCGTCTTCTTTGTCTTCATCTTCTTCTTTGTCTTCTTCTTCATCTTCTTCATTGTTTTCTTCGTCTTCTTTGTCTTCGTCTTCTTCTTCATCGTCTTCTTCGTCTTCTTTGTCTTCATCTTCTTCTTTGTCTTCTTCTTCATCTTCTTCATTGTTTTCTTCGTCTTCTTTGTCTTCATCATCTTCTTCTTTGTCTTCTTCTTCTTCATCGTCTTCTTCGTCTTCTTTGTCTTCATCATCTTCTTCTTTGTCTTCTTCATCTTCTTTGTCTTCTTTATCTTCGTCTTCTTCTTCATCATCTTCTTCTTCATATTCTTTGTCTTCATCTTCTTCTTTGTCTTCTTCATTTTCTTCGTCTTCTTCTTCATCTTCTTTGTCTTCGTCTTCTTCATTGTCTTCTTCTTCTTCTTCTTTGTCTTCTTCTTCGTCTTCTTCGTCTTCTTCTTCTTTGTCTTCATCTTCTTCTTCTTCATTGTCTTCTTCTTCGTCTTCTCTGTCTTCATCATCTTCTTCTTCGTCTGCTTCTTCTCCTTCTTCGAGTTTTATGGTGGATCACAAACAACTTATTCAGGTGCACACCACCACCTACTGTACCGGAGTGTGTAGTATCATGATAACATACTTTATTTAATTTAATTCTATTTTAGGAGTCCTTCTGAATCTGTAAAGTCCTTAAAGACCCATGAAACAGCATCTTTACTTCCTTAATGTGATGTATTTCCTGTTGAAACAGGATGTTGGGGGCAGATCAATCCAAAGTGTAAACCAATGGGAGATCAGTTAGGGAGAGGAAGGCAGTTTGATTGGATGGGAGGGGCGGAGGGGTGGGACTGTTTCAAAATCTGTGACCTTTGATTGGTTGATTGGTTCCCCCTCCAGGCGGTGGTGGTGGGGAAGCTGGCCACCTGCTTCTTCTCCCTCATGGTGTTCCTGTCGGTGTGTAAGGTGTTTCCTGTGGAGAGGAACACGGACGATGACTTCATCTCCGACACGCCTCTGCACAGCCGGGTGGTCTACCTCTACCTGTCCATGCTCACCACCCGGCCCAAGTACTACTTCGTCTGGACGCTCGGTGGGTCCGCGCTCCGCTCTCTCTCTGCTGCTGGTGTCTCTGTTCGTCTCTCTCTCTGCTCTCTTCTTCTTCTTCTTCTTCTTCTTCTTCTTCTTCTTCTTCTTCTTCTTCCTCCTGTATTTCCTCTCTCTCTCTCTCTCTCATATCTCTCTTTGTCTCTAACTGCTTGTTCACACTGCAAGCGACTTGGTTGATTTGTCTCTCTAGTCGTGTCAATTGTGGGCGGGGCCAGAGGCTTCGATTGCATCTATATAGTGGACCAAAAATAAATAAATTAATAAATTAATAAATCATGTATTTTTCACTGGTTTGGTACTGACTTTATACCAAATGACTAACCCTAACCCTAGCTAGCTTGCTAGTGCTAATTAGTTAGCATTAATGGAAAATAAACAGAAACAATTTCAATGTCTCCACCTGACTGGGAGTCTTCTCTCTCTCTCTCTCTCTCTCTCTCTCTCTCTCTCTCTCTCTCTCTCTCTCTCTCTCTCTCTCTCTCTCTCTCTCTCTCTCTCTCTCTCTCTCTCTCTCTCTCTCTCTCTCTCTCTCTCCCTCAGCGGACGCCATCAACAACGCCGCAGGCTTCGGCTTCAACGGCTACAACAGCGACGGCTCTCCGCGCTGGGACCTGATCTCCAACCTCAGGATCCTCAATATAGAGGTGAGGAGGATCAACGCTTCACATCATGAATCAACAGCAACATGTTGAACTGTGGCTCCTCACATCTTTAATCATCTCCCTCCTGTGTGACAGATCTGATGTTTTTAGGGCAATGTGAACAGAAAAAAACACATGGAGTCTGATCTTTTCATTTCTGATTGATATCTGATCCTGTCCTGATCTTCAGACTCAGGTCTTCTCCACACTGATCCGCTAAATTTGAAAACAGTGTTTTCGTGTCGTTTGAGTTTCCGTCCACTCAGTGTTTCCAGGCCGTTTTCTAAAAGTTTCCCGTCCGCACTGATACGCAGAAAAGACAGGAAAACGGTGAAACTTTCCCTATTGGGCATGTGCAAGCCTCTGACCCTTGCTTGGGTCCAGACCTTTGACTCCACCCGCTCCACCAGTTGACTGATTCTGGTCTGGCATCGTGACATGAAACAGCGGTTTTTCGGTTGAAAAATGATCGATCCGATGAGCGCCAGGGGGACTAACGATTAGCCAATCAGAGCCACGGGCGGGACTAACGCTGCTGTCAAGCTGTGAGCCGGAACCAAGGAGGAGTAACAACAACAATGGAGACGCTATAGACAAGATGGACGCTGCTATCCAGGCTGTTCTGAATCCATTAAAAGTACCAATTACTTTGAAATCCGCTCTCTGTTGTCAAAGATGCTCTATGCTTTCTGAACCGTCTCTGGTGTTGTCATGGTTACGCATCAGCGTCGACTTAAAATGGCGTTAGATTCAGGCGGATACGTCGGTCTCTAGTGATTGGTTAGGGAAAATCGAATCCCCCTCCCCCACGGAAATCTGTTAGAGTGGAGGCAATGAAGACTGAAGATGGAGACGGAGTGGAACCAGTTGACAATTCTGTCTGATATCAGGCAACTCTGACCCATGACCTTTATGTCGTTACCATGGTTACCACTGTTTACTGAAGTGTTGTCATGGCTGCAGCAGCAGAGCCTTAAGCCAACAAGATCCAAATCACGACAAAAGACAGACGAAAGCGAGACAGACTTGTTGAGCTACAGCCTGAGGTCACATGACCATCCCACCTCAGCGTTTTGGAAAAGCTCCGGTTTCCCCGTCCACACTACAACAGGAAACTGGCGTTTTCAAATGTATCCATTTTTGGTGGTAAAAAACGCTGTCGTAGTGTGGATGGGAGGCCAAAATGAAAAATAAAGATGCGTTTAGCTGGCATAGTGTGGTTTTCCTCCTGAGAGTTCCTCCTCGTTAGCCGTTTTCTGTGTGGGGGGGGTTGATTTTCCCCCGAACCGATCACTAGTGACCGACGTATCTGAACCGATCACTAGTGAACCGATCACTAGTGACCGACATATCGGCCGCTCTGACATCACTTCAGTCACATGATGCTGCAGCCAGCCTCTACATGTTAACAGACATTTACCAACTGACCAAGAATGTCGTCCATTTAAAGACAATCTGTTGGTTAAGGAGGTGATTTCAACAAATCTATTCTGCTGAAACACCAATGAAAAACCATCGCACGAACGGTTCAGACTTTAGCCCCGCCCACAAAGGCTCTGATTGGCTGAAGTGTTTCTCGGAGCGAGAACAAGCCGTTGACGAGGGAAACGCCAGACTCTCTGAATCGCTCCTCAACATCTGAAGAGTGGAGGGACGAGATTCAGGAGTCCGAAGCAGACTAACACAATCCTGAATCTGATCCAGATCTGCTCTGAGGCGGTGTGACCGGTCAGATCAGGATTCATGTGTTGTTTTCATCTCTCCTCACAGGACAGATCGCGTCTTCATCACTGTTCATCACATCACATTCTGACGTTTCTCTTGGTTTTATTCCAGTTCGCCACGAGCTTCAAGGTTTTCCTCGACAACTGGAACATCCAGACGGCTCACTGGCTCAAACGGTGAGCAGGGAAACACAAACTGCACCTTTCACCTCTGCAATATGTCATGTGTCTGTAACAGCTTGCATCTTATCATGTTGTCAGTCATTTTGAAAACAGAAACTGGCAGCCAGACTCTAATGCGCTTTGTGCAGCTTTAAATAGCAGAGTGCAGGAAACAGATGTGCAGTAAACCTGTAGGTTTGCCTCAAGACTTCATCACACACAGAACAGACCGACTTATTTATTAATTTATTTCTGTTTTCTCTGTTTTCATAATGCAAGAAAACATTTGCAGTGACACCAAAGAACCGTTCTGTAATTAAAGAGTTTTGGTCCAAATTGAGAAATCCACTGTTTTGGAAAAAGTGCCACATTTTACAAATCAGAACAGATGATGGTACTTTTCTAAAGAGCAGCAGTGAAGTCCTTCATTGAAACTTTGACAAACTGGATCCTCTTTATATTTAGATTTGATCAATGAACTGCAGGTAGTGTTTTTTTGTGTTTTTATTTCAAAAATGGATATGTAGTGTTTTAGAAATGAATCCCTCTGTTGTGAACTACAATAGGAATGCATTTTAATTCCACTAATGGGTTACCTCATACCAGTGGTGGAAAGTAACTAAGTACATTTACTCAAGTACTGTACTTAAGTACAATTTTGAGGTACTTCTAGTTTACTTGACTATTTCCATTTTATGCTACTTTGTACTTATACTCCAATTTCACATTTGGCAGACGCTTTTATCCAAAGCGACTTACACATGAGATTTTCATACAACACAAGCAAGTTTACTCCAAGGATACTCCACTACATTTTAAAGGGAAATATTGTACTTTTTACTCCATTACATTTATTTCATAGCTATAGTTACTAGTTACTTTTCAGATCAATATATTATATTTAAAACATTTGATCATCTTTATAAAATAACTCTAAAATAGCATTGTTATAGATTAGACTACCCAAAAGTATAGCTAAATTGTTAAGATTAGCTTCACATTGGCAACTTTAAAATGCTGCTTACATGTACATGTATGTCAATAAATCAGTATTAATATTCCGATAATTTATGAAAAATATAACTCTCTAAATGGGGACAGTTTGCATAATGAGTACGTTTACTTTGATACTCTAAGTACATTTTGCTGCCAATACTTATGTAGTTTTACTTAAGTAAGATTTTGAATGCAGGACTTTTACTTGTAATGGAGTATCTTTACATTGTTGTATTGCTACTTTTACTGAAGTAAAAGATCTCAGTACTTCTTCCACCACTGCCTCATACTTATTTAATGCAGGAGGTGCAGGTCTATCAGCTGGTTTGCTTTAGAACGCTGCCATCTACTGGTGGAAAACCATCAGGCAGCAGCAGTGTGGATCTGAAGCAGCTCAGTCCCAGTTTCAGTTTGAAGTTAATGAAGACACAATCTAATGACAGAATTTGGTCAGTAATATCCAAAACACTGAGATAAGAAATCTAACAGAAAGTTGTCTCAGGTCTAAACTGGTCCTGCAGGCTTAGCTGCTGGACAGAGCAAGGCACTAACCTGCAGGTTTGGGTTGAGTTCGATTTTCTTTATTCATCTTCCAAGAGAGAGACCAGCCGGTTGTTGTGTGTGACCCTGCTTGTGTCTCTGTGTGACTTGTGAACAGGGTTTGTTACGAGCGTTGCCCCTACAACCCCACGGCGGCCACCTTCATCCTGTCGGCCATGTGGCACGGAGCGTATCCCGGCTACTACCTCACCTTCCTCACCGGCATCGTCATCACACTGGCCGCACGAGCGGTGAGCCGACCGGCCGCTTAGAGCAATACACTGAGTTTTATGGTCGATTGTCCTGTTGGTCAACTTGTTGCTGAGTGATGAGAACAGAGACACCAAAACCATCCATGAGTCCCTGGTAGAGCACTGGCTCTGGTGCTCCATGCTAACAGTTTAGCGTACACTATGTTCAGTGATAGGATTTGATTTGATTTGATTTGATTTATTTGATCATTTTAAAAACAAGTTCCATATATGCAATATAATGTAATGCACCTGGTTAAAAAACAATCAAGGATAAAACACAAGAAACTACAAAACTTATTTCCATTGTGGTCCAAGAAAAGCTAAAGTGTTAGCATGGAGCTAACACTTTAGCTTTTCTTGGACTAGATATATACTATGTATATATGTATGTATCTACTATAGTGATAGTAGCTCCATGCTAACACTTTAGCATACACTATGTTGAGTGATAGTAGCTCTACGCTAACACTTTAGCATACACTATGTAGATTGATGGTAGCTCCACGCTAACACTTAAGCATGTTGAGTGATAGTAGCCTCTAACATCATCTGAAAAGTGAGAAAATGAGAACTTGTAGCAGCTAAAGCTAAATGGAGAGTAATTTTAAATGATATGAGTCTAAATCTGGCAGTTTTGTGTAGGAGATTTGTAAAGTTTACAGAAAATATGAAACAAAAATAATACTGTTTTGAACTAGCAGGGACTACTTTCCTTGTTTCCACAGTTAGTGAAGGTGGTGGTGATGGGAGACTGTTTACAGCTAAAAATCACTACGCAGTGGAGGAATACGTGGTTACTCACCTGAAATAGTTCCAAAAATAATCCCGGCTACATCAGCTGCATTCAGTTAATGATATTTCATTTTTAAAATGTATGTATCTACAAGCTACATACTATAAACACTACCAACGTTTTATTACTAAAAGCTCATGTTATTCTGTAGTGAACTGTGTGAGTGTGAAGCAGATGAATAAAGGGTTAATGATGTCCGTCCTGCTGCTCTCAGGTCAGACACAACGTTCGGCCATACTTCCTGGGATCGCCCGCCCACAAACTGGTCTATGACATCATCACATGGGCGGCCACCCAGATCGCCATCTGCTACACGGTGGTGCCTTTCGTGCTGCTGTCCGTCGGCCCGTCCATCAAGTTCTACAGGTCAGTAACTGGGAGACTGGAGACAGACTGGGAGACAACCAGCAGACACCTGGTTCATACTGGGGAACGTTACTCTGTGTGTTTGGAGTCCTGTTCTGTTCTAAACGTGAAGTTTGGGATGCAGCAGACGGATGAAAAAAGATATTTCCCCCCAAAAGTTTACTAATTTTTCGCAAATTGGTAAACTTTTTCTGTAGCAAGTTGAGCTTTGAGCTTTTAATGAAAAGTATCTTCTAATTACAATACATTGATTTCATTTTTGTTATTAGTACTTCAAACCAATGTCATAAAATAGAACCAAACTCAGATTTTCCTTGTTTCAGTTTAAATATATCTCTCAGCAATAAAAAAAAATACTGTATAGAGACAGACTGAAGTCAATGGGGACCTGTTCTTTAGAGCTCCAAAACAAAAACAGCCAAACAATCACACTGTGAATAGAAATACCTATACACCATTATTTGTCGCAAATCAATCAGCTGTAGTTCAGATTTGCACTAAATGATGGTGTAAATATACTGTAGGTCTTTGTGGAACTCTGAAGAACTGGTCCCCACTGACTTCAGTTGTTTTGGAGAAGGCTGCAATGGAGTTGTGCTGCAGCCTCCCTGTGTGTTATATGGACAAACTTCACCTGTGTTTCAACTGGCATGAGGGGGAGGAGATGAGGACAGGATTTTCATTTTTGGGTGAACTATTCCTTTAAAAAGATGAATCACTCAGAAGTAGCTGACTGTTGTGGATTGAAACTTGGTCTTCATCTGAAATTGGTCTTCAGTCCCCAGCCCTAAACCCTTTATAGCCTCTTTAGCCCTGATGTTAATGTGAACATGCTAACGCTAGCTGCTACTAGCTACGTTAGCTAGTGTGCTAATCAGATGTGTTAACAACAAGACAGTGATGGTTAACTGACCAGATGCTATGGTTAGCTAGCTAACAAGCTGACATTATCTAAACACTAAATCAATCAGATGGATCAGTGATGAAATGATCAGTTCAGTCAGAAACAGACAGAAATTAACCGTCTGTTCAATTCTGTTGAGATGGACAGAAACACTCAGCTTTTCTCAGCCTTTGTTACTAACAGTTGAGGACCTCCAACATGGCCGCCAGAGGACAGTGTGTTAGATCACTTAAAAGCCCTCGATAGTCGGGCTGCACAATTAATCGAAAAGAAAAAAAAAAATCTAAAAATGCAATATGAACTACTTCTCCTGAGGCTGCAGTTATGTTGCTGCTGAAACTGAACTCCTAAACATGATGTTCTGCTGCCCAATTTCTGGCCTAAAAATTAAATTGCACATTGTAAAAAAAAACATGTATTGTATTAAAACACAGCAAATCTTAACCACCAACATCTGTTTCTGTTGTTTGATGAAAAATTATATATATTGAATAATCTCTGTCTGTCCAGGTCCTGGTACTTCAGCCTCCATATCGGCTGCATACTGCTGGCCGTGGCGCTGCCGGTCAAACCGAGACATCTGCGTCTGAAAGAGCAGCAGAAGAAGATTCCCCAGGACCCGGCGCCGCGCCACCCGGAGGCCACAGACAGCAACTGCAACCAGAAGGCCAAAACCTCCTGAGGCGGCGGACAGAGACCGAGACTGAGACTGAGCGGGAGCCGGGAGACGAACTGTCCAACACTGTATTTCATCCACTTGTAAAGAAAGACGAGGAGAGGAGGAGGCGCGTGGGACGGCCCGCCTCCCGTCTGCGGTTTTTTTTTTAGCGGGGCAGAAACACGGAGCGAGAGGGCGGAGCGGGTCGGAAGGCGGACCGCTGTGGGATCAGGACTTTGCGGACGGGAGGCAGGGAGGGAGGGAGGATCGAACCTGCTGCAGCGTTTCCCTTCACAAGTTTTTCTTTGCAAGGTGGAGCCAGCGCCCAGACAGACGGACCTCCTGGATCAGAAAACTCGACTGGAAACAAACACAAATATAATTTTTTTGGGGCGAGGCGGAGCTCCGGACCCTGGAACAGTCAGCAGGAGGGAAACTGAGCGACTGTTTCTGGGACAATGCAAACCTGCCTGGTGTTGAACTGATGGAAACCTGCTGACTGCTGCTGTCTGTGGGCAGGAGGACTCAGAAAGGGAGGGAATGAATGAATGAATGAATGAATGAATGAGCAAGTGAACAACTGAAGGAGTGAATGAATAAATAAAAGCATGAAGAAAAGAATGAATAAAATGGAAGAAATAAGACGAAAGAATAAGATGAAACGGAAAAAATAAGGAAGTGAATGAATGAATGAGATGAACAAATTAAATGAATGAGTGAGGAAATGAATGAATGAATATGTGAGCAATTGAATGCCCAAGTGAGTGAATAAGCCGATGAATGAATAAATGAATGAGTGAGTGAGTGAGTGAATGTTCAAATAAATAAATAGCGGACTGAATGAATGGGTGGATGAATGAATGAGCTAGTGAACAACTGAAGGAGTGAATGAATAAATAAAAGCATGAAGAAAAGAATGAATAAAATGAAAGAAATAAGATGAAAGAATAAGATGAAATGAAAAAAATAAGTGAATGAATAAGTGAATGAATGAATGAGATGAAGAAATTAAATGAATGAGTGAGGAAATGAATGAATGAATATGTGAGCCATTGAATGCCCAAGTTAGTGAATAAGCCAATGAATGAATAAATGAATGAGTGAGTGAGTGAATGTTCAAATAAATAGTGGACTGAATGAATGGGTGAATGAACAAGTAAATGAGCAAATATGTGACTGAGTGAATGAATTAGGCAATGAGAAATTAAGATGGAATGATGGAATATGTATCAGAATGACAGAATGAATGAGTCAAACTGAGAAAATGAATGAGTGACTGAGTGAATGAATGAGTGAATGAGCAATTGAATGACTGAGCAAGTGATAGTTAATGAATGAATGAGGCAATGAGGTAATGAGTGAAGGAATGAATGAATGAATTAATATGTGAACAATTGAATGACTGAGCGAGTGAGTGAGCCAATGAGTGAATCAATAAATGAACGAGTGCGTGAGTGAATGATCAAACAAATGAAAGGGGGGATGAATAAATGAGGGAATGAATAAGTAAGTGACTGAGTGAATGAATGAGGCAATAGTTGAGGAAATCAATGAATGGGTGAATGAAGGAGGCAATGAATGAAAGAACAACAAAATGAATGAAGGAACGAATGAGCAATTGAACGACTGGGTGAGTGAAAGAGTCAATGAATGAATGAGCCAATGACTGAGTGAATGAATTAATGAGTGAATGTGCAGGCCAGTGAGTTAGTGCATTAACGAATAAATCAATGGGGGAATGAATAAATAAGTGACAGTGAATGAATGAGGCAATGATTGAATGGGTGAATGAATGAGTGAATGGGCTAATAAGGACTGAGTGAAAGAGTGAATGGGTGAATGAATGAGTGAATGGGCTAATAAGGACTGAGTGAAAGAGTCAATGAATGAACGAGCCAATGAGTGAATGAATGAGTGATCAAATAAATGAATAGGGGAATGAATAAATGAGGGAATTCATATATAAGTTACTGAGTGAATGAAGGAGACAATGAAAGAACAACTGAGAAAATGAAGGAATGAGCAAGTGAATGATAAAGTCAATGAATGAATGAGTGAATGAGTAAATAAATGAGTGAATGGAAGCAATGAATGAAAGAACAACTGAGAAAATGAAGGAACAACAGCAATTGAACGACTGGGTGAGTGAAAGAATGAATGACTGAATGAGTGAGTGAGTGATCAGGCCAGTGAGTTAGTGCATTAATGAAGCAGGCAGCAGAGTGTCAGTGTGGCTCCGCCCCCCAGCAGAGTGACAGGTCAGTGTTAGAGTCATGTGACGGGTTTGAATCTCAGTTTTCATGGAAATGTGTTTTTGGGAAAGTGCCAACGATTCTTCCACTCAGTCGCCTTAGCTGTTTTTTTTGCAGGAAAAAAAAAAGATGCAGGCTACTTTGCAGGACTAAGACTTCAGTCTGTCTTGGTGTGTGTGAGCGGCGGAGCGGCGGTGTTGTGTTTCCATCTGTAGACGTCGGTTTTTGTCATTTCCTGTAAGTTGTTATTTATGTAATTTATGTAATTCCAGCGGAATCGTGTTCTGGTGGAAGACGCACAGAGACGGTCCGAGTCTGAACCTAACGCAGTCTCACAAGATCTAGTGAAATGAGCAGGAACTCTGACAGAATTCAGTTCAGGTCAGGGTCCTCCTCCAGTAAAGGATTCTGGTCCAACAGAATCCAGTTCAGATCAGGTTCCTCCTCCAGTAAAGCAGTGGTTCTCAACGAGGGGTCTGGGGACCACCAGGGGTCCTTGAGGGGGTTCCAGGGGGTCCCCAGCAAATTGATGAATTGTTAAACTTCACCATTATTTCATTTACAAGAAGTTAACACAATTAGAAAATGTAGACGAATGACTGTTCTGATCATAGTTTCTCTGTTATCTCTCTACCTGCAATACAGATAGTCATGGAGTTCTGGACAAAATCATATTTGACAATAAAAGATATCGTCAGATTTGGGTCCAAGAGACAAAATCTCATCAAATGGGGGTCCGTGGCTCTAATGTGGACTAAATTAGGGGTCCTTGATATGAAAAAGGTTGAGAATCACTGCAGTAAAGGATTCTGGTCCAGCAGCAGGAACTGGACTGGACATTTCCACCTGTTGGTCTCATGAGAAGTTTAGCTAACGCTTCAGTTTAGCAGCTGAAACAGTTTAGCAGCTTCAGGTTAGCTTCAGGTTTTGCTCACGGTTCAGTAAATCTTCAGTAAAACTTGTCATGAGTTGGGAGTTGAACCATCCGCCCCCTGACCTCTGACCTCTGACCTCCACAGCCTGACTGTCCTGTTTCCTGTCCTGTCTCCTGATCCTTTCTGCTGGAAACACATTTCTAACACAGAGCGACTTATTTGCTTTTTAGACATGAAGCTCATTTCCTAAAGTCAGGTGAGACTGTGCTGTGGCTGAACAGACTCTGGACCAGCCTCCTGTTTGTTGGACGATGTGGATGGTTTGTTTTTTTTGTAAATTATGTGATTAAAAATGTGGATTTTTTTTGCAGCTTGACGTTGCAGGTGTGTCCGTCTGTGGCTGCCGACTCCACTGCTTCCCTCAACTTTCATAACTACAGAGGAAGAGACTGAAGGTTTGAACAATCAGCCCAAAGCCGTTAATGTCACTGGTTTAGATCAGATGGTTTCAGCAGAAAATCATAACACACACAGCAAAGAAAAGAGAATATGAATAGAACAAACGAGGGGTATTACACATAAAGCAACTGACAATTACAATACTAGAGCATATTTAGAACTATGAGAATCAGAGGTGTGACCAAGTCAACTTTGCTCAAGTCCCAAGTCAGTCTCAAGTCTAAATGTAGATTACCAAGTCAAGTCCATGTCATTAATGTCAAGTCTCAAGTCTAAATGTAGAACAGCAAGTCAAGTCAGAACAAATCAAGAGTCCAGTATCAATTTAATATCTTAAAGAAAACTAAATATCTAGGACTTTTCAATGCAATATGGTTTTAATAGGATAAAAACTCGGTAAGAGCATCATGAGTTTGATTTCTATAATCAGTTTCAACTTCAATAAATTCAATCATTCCATACAAATTCAGAAAACAGAATTTAAATTCAGTCGTCTGCTGGAACAAATCTCATCACTTTCAATCTAAGTCATTTACACAAACACAAGATCTCAAGTCAAGACTTTAGAAACCTTTTCAAGTCATCAGAGTACAAGTCAGAGTCAAGTCCCAAGTCACCAGAACCCAAGTCAAGTCCAGTCTCAAGTCTTCTCTTCATGCATCAAGTCAAGTCTCAAGTAATTAAAATTGTGAGTCCAAGTCATGTGACTCGAGTCTCCTCCTCTGAGTTACAGCCTGTGAGGCTGCACAATGAGACAAAGAATGGAGAAATTAATGGAAAAATATTTTCATTTTATCTTAAAGTCCTACTTATCATAATCCATTACGCACTTATGTTCTTAAAGTTTTTTCGGTGATGTCACATTGTGGGCGTGGCCACAGTGAGGTCAGACTGTGTGGCTCCTCTCCTACTACTGGGACTGAAAACAACATGGAGGAGAGAAGGAGGTCGTGGAGGAAAGGAGGAGGTAGAAGAGGAAATGATGAGGTAGAGAAGGAAAGGAGGAAGTAGAGGAGGAAAGGAGTTAGAGGATGAAAGGATGAGGTAGAAAAGGAAAGGAGGTAGAGAGAATGAAAGGAGGAGGTAGAAGAGGAAATGAGGTAGAGAAGGAAAGGAGGAGGTAGAGAAGGAAGGAGGAGGTATAGAGAATGAAAGGGGGATGTAGAAGAGGAAAGGAGGAGGAAAGGAGGAGGTAGAGAAGTAAGGAGGAGATAGAGGAGGAAAGGAGGAGGTAGACAAGGAAGAAGGAGGTATAGAAAATAAAGGAGGAGGTATAGAGAATGAAAGGAGGGGTTAGAGGATGAAAGGAGGAGGTAGAGAAGGAAAGGAGGAGGTAGTGAAGGAAGGAGGAGGTATAAGAGGAAAGGAGGAGGTAGAGGAGGAAAGGAGGAGGTAGAGAAGGAAGGAGGAGGTAGAGGAGGAAAGGAGGAGGTAGTGAAGGAAGGAGGAGGTAGAGGAGGAAAGGAGGAGGAAATGAGGAGTTATTGAAGGAAGGAGGAGGTAGAGGAGGAAAGGAGGAGGTAGAGAAGGAAGGAGGAGGTAGAGGAGGTAGAGGAGGAAAGGAGGAGGCAGAGAAGGAAATGAGGAGGTAGAGAAGGAAACGAGGTAGAGGAGCAAAGAAGGAGGTAGAAGAGGAAAGGAGGAGATAGAGAAGGAAACGAGGTAGAAGAGGAAAGGAGGAGGTAGTGAAGGAAGGAGGAGGTAGAGGAGGAAATGAGGTATAGAGAATGAAACGAGGAGGTAGAGGAGGAAAGGAGGAGGTAGAGAAGGAAGGAGGAGGTAGAGGAGGAAAGGAGGAGGCAGAGAAGGAAATGAGGAGGTAGAGAAGGAAACAAGGAGGTAGAGGAGCAAAGGAGGAGGTAGAAGAGGAAAGGAGGAGATAGAGAATGAAACGAGGAGGTAGAAGAGGAAAGGAGGAGTTAGTGAAGGAAGGAGGAGGTAGAAGAGGAAAGGAGGAGGTAGTGAAGGAAAAAAGGAGATATGGGAGGAAAGGAGGTAAAGAAGGAAAGGAGGAGGTACAGAGAAGGAAAGGAGGAGGTAGTGAAGGAAAGAAGGAGCAAAGGAGGAGGTAGAGAAGGAAAGGAGGAGGTAGAGAAGGAAACAAGGAGGTAGAGGAGGAAACAAGGAGGTAGAGGAGGAAACCAGGAGGAAAGGAGGAGGTAGAGAAGGAAAGGAAGAGGTAGTGAAGGAATGGAGGAGGTAGTGAAGGAAAGGAGGAGGTAGAGAAGGAAAGGAGGAGGTAGTGAAGGAAAGGAGGAGGTAGAGAAGGAAAGGAGGAGTCATTTTAGCGTTTGGGGGCAACTCGCTTTTTCTCGACTGGACAAACTCTCACTCTCTTGCTCTAATATCTCTCTCTCTCTCTCTCTCTCTCTCTCTCTCTCTCTCTCTCTCTCTCTCTCCACCTGCACATATAACCTGTTGTCGCACGGCATTCTGGGAAACGTAGTACATCACTAACTGCAGGAGAAGCAGACAGTTGGACTTGCTGCTCTTTACACTTTGAGCCTCAATAAAAACACAAAGAGCCTTCTGACACTCTGACAGTGTTCAGTCACACATTTCTATCATGACACTTCTGCTTTGCTTTCTTCATACTTTCATATTCTTCTACTTTGTTATATGTTCCATGTATCTTAATTTTTTTTTACGTCATATATTTCATATTTTCAGGTACATTTTCGTATTCTTCATGCATTTCTTTGTCTCAGTGTGTTCTACTGCTCATTCATTTTCTCATATTTTCATTCATATATCGTTACTTAATACAATCTAGTTTTGTAATTGTCAGTTGTTCAATATGTGTAATATCCTCATTCTCTCTGTTCTTGTTTATAATCTTTTTTCTTTGCTGCTACAGTGTTCCAGTTTCCCCACAGATCAATAAACTTTAATCTAATCTGATCTGATGCTGCGTTCACATGCTGGAGGGAAAGTCCGACATCCTGGACTTCCATGTCGGCTGCTACACTGTGCTGCATTCACAAGCTGTAGACAAACCATAAACAAACATGGCCGCCCTGCATCTTAACAAGCTCATTTATATTTCTACAACACAAATAGGCTACTCCAGAATGATCCCACACTGTCTCCTCTCTATCTCTCATGCTTTTATTTTTTGCTAAATGTAGGCCTATTTATGAATGTAGC